>NW_028318784.1:7345366-7501647 GCF_062004578.1 Staurois parvus
GGGCCACAGAATTGTTACTCAGGGACAGACAGAATTGTTACTGAGTGCCAGAGAATTGTTACTTAGGGCCACAGAAACGTTAGTTAGGGCCACAGAATTGTTACTCAGGGACAGACACAGAATTGTTACTGAGGGCCACAGAACTGTTACTTAGGGCCACAGAAACGTTAGTTAGGGCCACAGAATTGTTACTCAGGGACAGACACAGAATTGTTACTGAGGGCCACAGAATTGTTACTTAGGGCCACAGAAAAGTTACTCAGGGACACAGAATTGTTACTGAGGGCCACAGAACTGTTACTTAGGGCCACAGAAACGTTAGTTAGGGCCACAGAATTGTTACTCAGGGACAGACAGAATTGTTACTGAGTGCCAGAGAATTGTTACTTAGGGCCACAGGAACGTTAGTTAGGGCCACAGAATTGTTACTCAGGGACAGACACAGAATTGTTACTGAGGTCCACAGAACTGTTACTTAGGGCCACAGAAACGTTAGTTAGGGCCACAGAATTGTTACTCAGGGACAGACACAGAATTGTTACTGAGGGCCACAGAATTGTTACTTAGGGCCACAGAAACGTTACTCAGGGACACAGAATTGTTACTGAGGGCCACAGAACTGTTACTTAGGGCCACAGAAACGTTAGTTAGGGCCACAGAATTGTTACTCAGGGACAGACACAGAATTGTTACTTAGGGCCACAGAAACGTTACTCAGGGATACAGAATTGTTACTGAGGGCCACAGAACCGTTACTTAGGGCCACATAATTGTTACTCAGGGACAGACACAGAATTGTTACTCAGGGACACAGAATTGTTACTGAGAATCACAGAACCGTTACTTAGGGCCACAGAAACGTTACTCAGGGACACAGAATTGTTACTGAGGGCCACATAACCGTTACTTAGGGCCACATAATTGTTACTCAGGGACAGACACAGAATTGTTACTGAGGAACACAGAATTGTTACTGAGGGCCACAACCGTTACTTAGGGCCACAGAATTGTTACTCAGGGACACAGAATTGTTACTGAGGGCCACAGAACCGTTACTTAGGGCCACAGAATTGTTACTCAGGGACACAGAATTGTTACTGAGGGCCACAGAACTGTTACTTAGGGCCCAGAATTGTTACTCGGACAGACACAGAATTGTTACTCAGGGACACAGAATTGTTACTGAGGGCCACAAAACCGTTACTTAGGGCCACAGAAACGTTACTCAGGGACACAGAATTGTTACTGAGGGCCACAGAACCGTTACTTAGGGCCACATAAAAGTTAATCAGGGACACAGAATTGTTACTGAGGGCCACAGAACCGTTACTTAGGGCCACAGAATTGTTACTCAGAGACAGACACAGAATTGTTTCTTGAGGGACACAGAATTGTTACTGAGGGCCACAGAACCGTTACTTAGGGCCACAGAAACGTTAATCAGGGACACAGAATTGTTACTGAGGGCCACAGAACCGTTACTTAGGGCCACGTAAACGTTAATCAGGGACAGACACAGAATTGTTACTGAGGGACACAGAATTGTTACTGAGGGACACAGAATTGTTACTGAGGGCCACAGAACCGTTACTTAGGGCCACATAATTGTTACTCAGGGACAGACACAGAATTGTTACTGAGGGACACAGAATTGTTACTGAGGGCCACAGAACCGTTACTTAGGGCCACAGAATTGTTACTCAGGGACACAGAATTGTTACTGAGGGCCACAGAACCGTTACTTAGGGCCACATAATTGTTACTCAGGGACAGACACAGAATTGTTACTGAGGGACACAGAATTGTTACTGAGGGCCACAGAACCATTACTTAGGGCCACAGAATTGTTACTCAGGGACACAGAATTGTTACTGAGGGCCACAGAACTGTTACTTAGGGCCACAGAATTGTTACTCGGACAGACACAGAATTGTTACTCAGGGACACAGAATTGTTACTGAGGGCCACAGAACCGTTACTTAGGGCCACAGAATTGTTACTCAGGGACACAGAATTGTTACTCGGACAGACACAGAATTGTTACTCAGGGACACAGAATTGTTACTGAGGGCCACAGAACCGTTACTTAGGGCCACATAAACGTTAATCAGGGACACATAATTGTTACTGAGGGCCACAGAACCGTTACTTAGGGCCACAGAATTGTTACTCAGGGACAGACACAGAATTGTTACTGAGGGACACAGAATTGTTACTGAGGGCCACAGAACCGTTACTTAGGGCCACAGAATTGTTACTCAGGGACAGACACAGAATTGTTACTCAGGGACACAGAATTGTTACTCAGGGACACAGAATCGTTGAATTAAAGAGTATGTCAGACAACATGCAGAGGAGTGGCAGAGGAGGCAATGTTTTAGGAGCGAGCAGACGTGGCAGCAGAGGAAGGGGTCGAGGCAGCACTATTCGCAGCCAGAGGCCAGTGCTCCCGGTGTCATCCAGCGGTCGTGTCTCCACCAACAACCCTGCCGTCATCGATTGGTTGGCTCGGTCGTCTTCCTCTTCCCAGGTCACCTCTGACACCTACAGCCAACGGTCGGTGGGTACGTCAGACACAACCGTTAGTTGGCATGGCCCGGGACCAAGCCCACTGAAATCACGTGTCCTCTACCTGCCCCTGTCCTTTGGTGTTCCCTCACCAAGCGAAGTATCGCATGCTGTGGGCTCAGCCCCACTGTACAGTGAGGAAGAGCTAACAGAGGGCGGTCAGGAACGGGGGGAGACATCCGCCTTTTCAGCAGCCAGGCGAAGAAGTAGTGGCGAGGAGAGTGGCTCGGTAGCCGGTCTAGAGACAGGTCTGTCTCCTGACCCAGACGCAGCCGAGGGGGCTAGTAGTGAGGCAGAGACCCTACTTGATGATGAGGAGGTTGATCGCACTTGGCAGCCTCGTCGTCATCAGGCAATTTCTTCCGCATCATCAGGAGAAGAGGGTGGCAGCTTGGCAGCGAGCGAAACAGTCGGTGGGTTGCCCAGGAGGCAGCAGGGTCGCAGCAGTGTCAGTGGAGCCAAACGGCCACGGAGTAGAGCACCAGCTCCACTGCAGCCTACCACCACGGCCAGTAGTGGTGCCGCTGTGCACGGAGGAAGCAGCAGTCAGCCAGTGAGGAGTATCGGGGGCAAAGTTTCCTACTCGGCGGTGTGGCAATTTTTCGTCAAGCCGCCCGAGGAAGTAAACGTAGCCGTATGTTGACTATGTGGCCAGAAAGTCAAGCGTGGCCAGGGCGCCCAGGTTGGGACTACAGCGTTGCGGCAGCATATGCAGCGTCGCCATTTGGTGGCCTGGGAAAACCGTGATAAAAATACGGCGGTTCTGCCCGCCCCAGCCCCCGCTCCATCACCCGCTCCGTTACTTGCTCCGTCACCCGACGTCAATCGCCCTCCATCAGCCAGTCAAGGCTCCAACACCTCTGCTGAGGGGAGTTGCCGCTCGTTGGCATCTTCCGCTCGTTCAGATGCTCCTTCTCCTGCTACTCCTCTTCACGGATTCCGTCAGCAGTCTTTCTTGGAATCCGTTTCCAAGAGACAACAGTTTGCGAGCACGCACCCGACGGTGCAAAAGCTGAACGTCCTCCTGTCCAAGTTGCTGGTGCTGCAGTCCCTCCCTTTCCAAGTGGTGGACTCAGCACCTTTCCGAGAAATGATGGCTTGTGCCGCGCCGCGGTGGAGAGTTCCAAGCCGTCATTTCTTCGCCAAAAAGGCAGTGCCAGCCCTGCATTCACATGTAGAAGACATGGTGGGCCAGTCTTTGAGCATGTCGGTCTCTGCCAAAGTGCACGGCAGCGCCGACGTGTGGAGCTGTAACTACGGTCAGGGACAGTACATGTCATTTACGGCCCACTGGGTGAACGTGGTGCCGTCACAGCCGCACCAGCAACTTGGACAGGTCATGCCGCTCTTGCCTCCACGTTTGCACGTCCTTGGTCCACAAAAGATGTCCGCCTCTACCACCTCTTCTTCCGCCGTGTCCTCAGCCGCCACCCCCGTGCCAAGTCCCATTACCCGACCGGCATATCACATGTGCAGGGCGCAACGGTGTCACGCTGTTCTGCACCTGGTATGCCTTGGCGAACGTAGTCACACAGGGGAGGAACTTCTCAGTGTAATGAACAGAGAAATCGACAGATGGCTGTCTCCGCGCAAACTGAAAATCGGAACCATGTTGACCGACAACGGAAAGAACATGGTGTCTGCTCTGCGTCAAGGAAGGTTGTGCCATGCGCCATGCATGGCTCACGTGTTCAATCTGGTTGTCAAGCGGTTCCTAAAATCCACCATCCCACTGCAAGACATCCTTAAAATGTCACGTAAACTTTGCATGCATTTCAGCCATTCCTACACCGCAAAGCACACCCTCATTGAGCTGCAGCGGCAGAACGGAATTCCACATCATCGCCTGATCTGCGACGTTGCAACAAGGTGGAATTCAACCCTACACATGTTAGACCGCCTTCACCGATTTCCTGATGTTACAAGCGGATAAAGGTACTCCCCTGTGTAACTTCGATGTCAGCCATTGGCAGCTCATGCGTGACACCTGCCGCTTGCTCAGGCCCTTTGAGGAGGCCACGCTATTCGTGAGTCGGCAGGACTATGGGATGAACGACGTCATTCCTCTGTTGCACGTCCTTGAACAAATGCTGTTAACAATGGCTGGTCAGGGTGCGGTAGACATGGCGCACAGATCTCAACGCCACATGACCCCTGTGGGGGCAGGACAGGAAGAAGAGGAGGAGGTAGAGGAGGACATTTGTGCTCAGGAATTATTGAGTGAAATGGGTGGTTTTTCCACTCAGCGGACAGGAGTGGAGGAGCAGGAGCATGTGGTAGAGGAGGAGGAGGAGGAGACAGAGGACCCAGACGCACCGTGGCAGTATGCTGTGGAGATGGAGGCAGGGAGTCCCTCGCATTCCTTGGCACAAATGGCCCATAGCATGCTCGGTTGCTTGCGTAGCGACAGCCGAATAATAACCATCAGACAGAGGGATGACTTTTGGCTGTCCACCTTGTTGGACCCTCGCTACCGTTCAAAAATGGTGGCCTTTTTCACACCTGCTGAGAGGGAGGCCAAAATAACGTACTATAAAAACCACCTATGTAGTCAGTTGGTCTCTGCCTTTGTGCGCCAACGTCCATCCTCAGACACTGTGGGCCCTGTGCGCTCGCATTCCGCTGCCATGGCAGCAGGGGAGGGGTGGAGTTGTAGGAGCAGTGGCAGCTCCACCAGCAGCGGCTGCCTCAGTCTGCAGTCGATGATGAGTAGCTTTCTTCACCAGCGCAGTGAGGAAACTACTAACCAGCCGCAGCAGCAGCAGCAGCAGCATCAGGTGGACCTGGAGCAGGACCTCAAACAACAGGCTTGGGCCTACTTGGACAGCACCCTGCCAACCGAGGTAGACAATCCCCTTGACTACTGGGCAACGAAACTTGACCTTTGGCCCCAACTAGCTGAATTTGCCCTTGAAAGGCTGTCATGCCCGGCCAGTAGCGTGGCATCGGAGCGCGTGTTTAGTGCGGCAGGAGGTATTGTAACTCTGCGGAGGACACGACTGTCCACCCAAAGTGTGGAGAGACTCACGTTTGTGAAAATGAATCAGGCGTGGATTCGTCTGGATTTCAAACCACCAGTTCCTGACACAACTGACTAAATCCGCCATGAATCATGGCTCAAACATGTGCCACTTTCAGGTCTCCTCACACACTGCTGGTGTGTTCCATTTTTTGTCATAGGGTGCTGGCAGATTACGGGCCTCCCATAGCTGCTGCCAGGCCCCTAATCTGCCATGGGCCCCTATACCGCCTCCTCATGCTGCTGCCAGGTCCACAGTCTCTTATGCCATGTGCCACTTTCAGGTCTCCTCACACTGCTGGTGTGTTGAATTTTTTGACATAGGGTGCTGGCAGATTACGGGCCTCCCATAGCTGCTGCCAGGCCCCTAATCTGCCATGGGCCCCTATATACCGCCTCCTCATGCTGCTGCCAGGTCCAGAGTCTCTCATGGGTCCCTGTACAGCCTCCCATTGCTGCTGTCTCCATCGCCACACTCTGCCATGTGCCACTTTCAGGTCTCCTCACACTGCTGGTGTGTTGAATTTTTTGACATAGGGTGCTGGCAGATTACGGGCCTCCCATAGCTGCTGCCAGGCCCCTGATCTGCCATGGGCCCCTATACCGCCTCCTCATGCTGCTGCCAGGTCCACAGTGTCTCATGCCATGTGCCACTTTCAGGTCTCCTCACACTGCTGGTGTGTTGAATTTTTTGACATAGGGTGCTGGCAGATTACGGGCCTCCCATAGCTGCTGCCAGGCCCCTAATCTGCCATGGGCCCCTATATACCGCCTCCTCATGCTGCTGCCAAGTCCAGAGTCTGTCATGGGTCCCTGTACGGCCTCCCATTGCTGCTGTCTCCATCGCCACACTCTGCCATGTGCCACTTTCAGGTCTCCTCACACTGCTGGTGTGTTGAATTTTTTGACATAGGGTGCTAGCAGATTACGGGCCTCCTATAGCTGCTGCCAGGCCCCTAATCTGCCATAGGCCCCTATATACCGCCTCCTCATGCTGCTGCCAGGTCCAGAGTCTCTCATGGGTCCCTGTACGGCCTCCCATTGCTGCTGTCTCCATCGCCACACTCTGCCATGTGCCACTTTCAGGTCTCCTCACACTGCTGGTGTGTTGAATTTTTTGACATAGGGTGCTGGCAGATTACGGGCCTCCCATAGCTGCTGCCAGGCCCCTAATCTGCCATGGGCCCCTATACCGCCTCCTCATGCTGCTGCCAAGTCCAGAGTCTGTCATGGGTGCCTGTACGGCCTCCCATTGCTGCTGTCTCCATCGCCACACTCTGCCATGTGCCACTTTCAGGTCTCCTCACACTGCTGGTGTGTTGAATTTTTTGACATAGGGTGCTGGCAGATTACGGGCCTCCTATAGCTGCTGCCAGGCCCCTAATCTGCCATAGGCCCCTATATACCGCCTCCTCATGCTGCTGCCAGGTCCAGAGTCTCTCATGGGTCCCTGTACGGCCTCCCATTGCTGCTGTCTCCATCGCCACACTCTGCCATGTGCCACTTTCAGGTCTCCTCACACTGCTGGTGTGTTGAATTTTTTGACATAGGGTGCTGGCAGATTACGGGCCTCCCATAGCTGCTGCCAGGCCCCTAATCTGCCATGGGCCCCTATATACCGCCTCCTCATGCTGCTGCCAAGTCCAGAGTCTGTCATGGGTCCCTGTACGGCCTCCCATTGCTGCTGTCTCCATCGCCACACTCTGCCATGTGCCACTTTCAGGTCTCCTCACACTGCTGGTGTGTTGAATTTTTTGACATAGGGTGCTGGCAGATTACGGGCCTCCTATAGCTGCTGCCAGGCCCCTAATCTGCCATAGGCCCCTATATACCGCCTCCTCATGCCGCTGCCAGGTCCAGAGTCTCTCATGGGTCCCTGTACGGCCTCCCATTGCTGCTGTCTCCATCGCCACACTCTGCCATGTGCCACTTTCAGGTCTCCTCACACTGCTGGTGTGTTGAATTTTTTGACATAGGGTGCTGGCAGATTACGGGCCTCCCATAGCTGCTGCCAGGCCCCTAATCTGCCATGGGCCCTTATACCGCCTCCTCATGCTGCTGCCAAGTCCAGAGTCTGTCATGGGTGCCTGTACGGTCTCCCATTGCTGCTGTCTCCATCGCCACACTCTGCCATGTGCCACTTTCAGGTCTCCTCACACTGCTGGTGTGTTGAATTTTTTGACATAGGGTGCTGGCAGATTACGGGCCTCCTATAGCTGCTGCCAGGCCCCTAATCTGCCATAGGCCCCTATATACCGCCTCCTCATGCTGCTGCCAGGTCCAGAGTCTCTCATGGGTCCCTGTACGGCCTCCCATTGCTGCTGTCTCCATCGCCACACTCTGCCATGTGCCACTTTCAGGTCTCCTCACACTGCTGGTGTGTTGAATTTTTTGACATAGGGTGCTGGCAGATTACGGGCCTCCCATAGCTGCTGCCAGGCCCCTAATCTGCCATGGGCCCCTATACCGCCTCCTCATGCTGCTGCCAGGTCCAGAGTCTCTCATGGGTCCCTGTATGGCCTCCCATTGCTGCTGTCTCCATCGCCACACTCTGCCATGTGCCACTTTCAGGTCTCCTCACACACTGCTGGTGTGTTGAATTTTTTGTCATAGGGTGCTGGCAGATTACGGGCCTCCTATAGCTGCTGCCAGGCCCCTAATCTGCCATGGGCCCCTATACCGCCTCCTCATGCTGCTGCCAGGTCCAGAGTCTCTCATGGGTCCCTGTACGGCCTCCCATTGCTGCTGTCTCCATCGCCACACTCTGCCATGTGCCACTTTCAGGTCTCCTCACACACTGCTGGTGTGTTCCATTTTTTGTCATAGGGTGCTGACAGATTACGGGCCTCCCATTGCTGCTGCCAGGCCTGTAATCTGCCATGGGCCCCCGTACCGCCTGGTCACGCTGCTGCTGGGTCCACAGTGTGACATGAGTCCCTGTACCGCCTCCCATTGCTCCCACTCTGCCATGTGCCACTTTGAGGTCTCCTCACACTCCTGCTGTTTTCCATTTTGTCATAGGTTGCTGGCAGATTACAGGCCTCCCATAGGTGCTGCCAGGCCCCAAATCTGCCATGGGCCCCCGTACCGCCTCGTCACGCTGCTGCTGGGTCCACAGTGTGACATGGGTCCCTGTACCGCCTCCCATTGCTCCCACTCTGCCATGTGCCACTTTGAGGTCTCCTCACACTCCTGCTGGTTTCCATTTTGTCATAGGTTGCTGTATGGCCTCCCATTGCTGCTGCCTCCACCGCCACACTGTGGCTCCAAACACTGGTTTTGGCCCCGTGACTGGCCAAATGAGTGAAGTGTGCGGTGATTCTAAGATCGATGGCACTCATCTGCATGTCATACTGACTGACAGTATTATTTCTCTTCCCCAGCAGACTCCAAGGGCATTTAAATTAAAGGTACAGTGTTCTGCACTAATATTAAGTCTCTCTGAAGCCTAGAAACACCCTTTTTTAAGTTAAATTCACAGCGAATATATTCGACTCGAATCGAATATTGTCCACGAATTCGCCGAATTTTTGAATACTTCACTCATCTCTAGCAGTAATGTATGGGAAGATGACAATCAGTCAGACAGCAAACGTGCCTTTATTTCAAGGTCCAAGAGGCTAATAAAACACATTAGACCCATATCAGATTTGGTCTCTAACAAATTATAATTTTACTTTGTTAAATAATATTGTATGTTGGTTGTTGGATTATGAAACCTTGCCAGATAGAAATACAGTAACATTTATAAGGACCAGTGGCTCTGCTATGTAAAGTTGGGCTTACTCTGCAAGTGAATTGGAATCTGCATGGAACCAAAGACCAGGTGAACTGCACTTAAAAGGTGAACTGCATAGTTAAACAGTACAAAAAATGGCCACTGCCCCAGTCTATAATGCCGGCCATAGACGGCCGATAACAAAATCGGCTGATTTTTGCACCGTTAGTGGGTTAATTGGTCGGCTGTTTTTCGGGGTTTTTGCACATTTTTTTTATCGGGCATGTTGGAAACTTCGCGGCCAATTTTGACGATCGGACGATTTTCCCAGCAATGATCGGCAAATTGGAGAAGGAGAAGGAGAAGAAGAATAATTCCAGTCCGCTATTATATTTTATATGAAAAAATCTTGCGGCTGCAACAAATGTATTCATTTGTATCCAAATAAAAACATCTGTATCCAAATAAAAACATTGTAATACATTATTTGGATTACAATGTTTTTATTTGGATACAGATGTTTCTTTCTTCTTCTTCTTTTTCTTCTTCTTTTTCTTCTTTTTCCTCTTCTTCTTTAATGCTGTCACAGTGTATGGTGTGCTCCCCTGTCTGTGCAAGGGACAGAAGTTATGGGGTTAATGCCGGCCGTAGACGGGATGAAAATCGACCGATTTTTTAATATTGGTGGTAAGGTCGGCCGATCGAACGACTGATTTTTTTTTTTTAAAATCGGCCGGTTTTCGACCCGTCTGTGGCCTGCATTAAGTTCCACAGTGAGTATAACAAACATGCTTTACTGCATATACAGACCTATTTTACTGTTGTGGGTTTAGTAAAACTTTAAGGACTTCATCAGTGAGGTCTCTCTGTTTTAGCCATTTTGCTTTATAGTTCTAACATCAAGACTAGAATCCCTTTGTAATAACTCTAGCAGGACAGTGCAGGAATTCAAGGGCAGAGATCTCTGGAGTCCCCAGACATACAGTACAAAAAGTTCATTTATTTATATGTCTCAAATAAGAATTACCTGTCTTTCTCTAAAACATGTCATTCATTTAAATTCTCTTCTATAAAACAGTTGGAAAGTTAGAGGAATAATCTACTTGATGCATAACAACACAACCTTTGATGAATGAGCATACAAATTTGGAGGATGATGTCCAACTGTATTCACCAATTTATCTTTTGAAAGCTCCCCTTGGTAACTCAAGGTACTAAATGTACTCCATCATCCATAAACTGCTAATGCTATTGAGGAAATGCTGCAACTGTGCTAACATCTGCTCAGTATACTTGAATCTGAGTTTTGTGTATTTCATGGCCACCAAGGTGGGTTAGGGTGGCTTGGTGTTCTAGAACTATATTTGAGGATGCTCTGGGCATAATGATTGGGTTCCTATATGTATGCCGATGCTTTATGTTAGGTTTTCACTTTAAAATTACATAAGCCAAATTCTTTTTTCCTTGTTTTAAATTTATAGATACAACCTTCATTTTTTTTGTACAGGAAGTATGAAAAGATCTCTATAAAATGAAGTATAAAATGAGGGGAAATCCCTAAAAGGGGTTTCAATGCTCCTGTAGCAATCAAAGTATAACTTTAAAGTATAACTAAATGCATGTAATGGGGCAGCACAGTGGCTAAGGGGTTAGTACTTCTACCTAGCAGCACTAGGGTAAGCTTGTTTGAATCTCAACCTGCATGGAGTCTGCATGTTCTCCCTGTACTTGCGTGGGTTTCCTCCTACACTCCAAAGACATGCTGGTAGATTATTTGGCTTCTGCCTAAATTGGCCCTGGTTTGTGTATGTGCAGTATGAATGTGAGTTAGGGACCTTAGATTGTAAGCTCCTTGAGGGTTATGGACTGATGTGAATGTACAATATATACAGTATTGCAAACAAAGGATTTCCCAGCAACGCTTACCATCCAGCCTGCAAAACAACCAATTTGGCTCTCTCTAAAAGTTTGCGTTACAAACAGAGGGATTTGTTTGCACACATTTGCAAATTCATGCGTAAGCCACAGACCATCAAGGGTCCTCTGTATACTGTGGACCAAACCCTAACATTTCCAGAGCCTCCGTAGTAGGAGCACATGTATAGATAGGTTAAGAGCAGGTGTGCCTGAAGGTGCCCATCCCTCCTTAAAGGTACAGGGATGCACGTGATGCCCAGCTATACCAAAATGACAGCAAAGGCATCCAGGGCATCCCTGCATCCAAATTAGTCAACTGCCCAAAAAATGGCAACTGTCCCTTATACAGTATGTAAAGTGCTGCATACATTGACTGTGCTATATAAGTACCTGTAATAAATAAATGTTATAGACAGAAAATGCTCTATGACCTTTGTATGAATTGATAGCTTAAAGTGATTGTAAAGGCTCTTAAAAAAAAAAAAAGACATGTTATACTTACCTGCTCTGTGCAATGGTTTTGCAAAGAGCGACCTTGAACCTCTCTTCTGGGGTCCCCTGCTGGCACTCTCAGCTCCTCTTCCATTCCTAAGGTCCCCAAAGCAAGCCACTTGCTATGGGGAAACTCATGTGGGTTTGATCCTGAGCCAGGCTGTGTGCATCTATAGACACACACAGCATGCCTTGCCACTCCCTCCTCTCATAATTTACCTGCCAGCAGCAGGAGCCAAGGGCTGCCACTGCCCTCAGCCAAGATTGTGAGAGCTCAGAGAGGGGGGAGAAGACTTGGCACATCGCTGGATCAATACAGGACTCAGGTATGTGTTAAGGAGTGGGGATGGGGGCATTGGTATTGTATTTTTTTATCTTAATGCAGAGAATGCATTAAGGTAAAAGACCTTTTGTATTTACATCCACTTAAATTTCCCATTGCAAATATTTTTTAAATTTTAATAAAAGGCAGTTTTGTACAAGGGTGAAAAGAGGCTGCCTTGCAGTGTCCGCTTGCAGGTATCCCATTGTCACACATGCAGCCTCCTTTCATAGCATCAGCAACAGGGCACAAAAAATAAAGCACATTGGCTTAGGGATTAGCACTCCCTCCTTGTATTACTAAGGTCATTGGTTTGAATCCCAACCAAGACACTACATACACTGAGTTTGTAACTTTGCCCTGGTTCCCACCCACACTCCAAAGACATGCCGGTAAGTTAACCACTTGTGCTCCAGAGGATTTACCCACCTTCCTGATCAGGCCATTTTTTGCAATACGGCACTGTGTTACTTTGACTGACAACTGAGCGGTCATGCAAAGCTGCACCCAGATTAAATTTATGGCCTTTTTTCCTATAAATATCACTTTCTTTTGGTGGTATTTGATTGCCTGCGCGGTTTTTATTTTTTGTGCTATAAACAAAAAATAAAAAACTATTTTGAAAAAAAAAAACAATATTTTTAAATTTTTGCTATTAAACATATCCAGTAAAAATGTTAAAAATCAAATTTCATCATAAATTTAGGCTAAAGTGTATTCTGCTACATGTCTTTGATAAAAAAATCCCAATTTGTGCAAATTAATTGGTTTACGTGAAAGTTGTAGTGTTTACAAATGGTGGTATATATACTGGATTTTTTTTTTTTACTAGTAATGGCGGCGATCAGCGACTTATAGAGGGAATGCGGGACTGTGGCGGACATTTTGACACTGGGGGGAACCGACTTGGTGTCACTGACATCCCCAGTGACACCGATACAGTGATCAGTTCTAATAAAAAGCACTGACACTGTACTAATGGCACTGGGCAGGAAGGGGTTAACATCTGGGGCAGTCAAAGGGTTAACTGTCTGCTGTTTTACTATGTGCTGTGTGTGTGCTTTACACTGTAAGCACACTGCTTTGTATGTAAATTCCGTACATGCGCTGTGGAGCGCTCAGATATATAAAGGTGCGTAAAACGTCTTAGGAATGACGTTTAAAGTGCAAAAGTTACATACAGAATAAAATAATGAAAAACAATCTATAAAAGTCCAGATATGAAAAATCAAGTAAATTCCGTGACTCAAGTGATTATGAAAGAGTATATATTGCACTAACCAGGGCCCTTTGATAACGTGTACGGGCACAAAACGCATTAGCAAGGAGCCTAGTTGGTGAGGACACGCCGCACAGGCCACGTGGGAAGCCGGCGGCCATCTTTAATACTGTATAGAACAGATGTGAGTGTATTTTACTCTGGATGTGGATTTACCTAATAATAAAAAATTACTACACTATCAAAGCTTTCTGCTTGGGCTCGGTTTATTGTGAGCCCCCCCCTTTCAAGGTGGATTCCTTTGTGCTCCATGCTTACTATTGGGAGTGGTCCCCCTGCTGGATGGATGTGAATCTCTGTTACTTGGAGTGTGGTCCCCCTGCTGGATGGATGAGTATTCCTGATACCTGGAGAGTGATGACATGCTGATTACCTGTCTTGCGGTGGTTTGCCAGATGATCCCCTGATTCTCACCTTTCCAGATCCAGATGTCCAGGAGTGGTCTGATTACTCAAATGCGCATTATTTTGCGCTATCTGGTTAGTGCAATATATACTCATTCATAATCCCTGGAGTCACGGAATTTACTTGATTTTTCATATCTGGACTTTTATAGATTGTTTTTTGTTATTTTATTCTGTATGTCACGTTTGCACTTTAAACGTCATTCCTAAGACGTTTTACGCACCTTTATATATCTGAGTGTTCCACAGCTCATTTACGGAATTTTCATTATTATTTTGTTCATCATATAATATACAGAACCTTAGCGCTGTATTTGTTGTTTAGTTTTGTACAGAAGGTTCAGAGGTTTCACCTTTATGCCAGCTGCTTATAACTTTTACTACCTAGCGCTCGTATACCCTTTTATATCTACTGCTTTGTATGACTCTCGTATGCAGAGCCATACAAAGCAGTGTGCAGGAGCTGACAGGGGAGAGATCTGTGTTTATACATAGGTGTCTCCCCAGTTGGTAATGCTTGGAGATCGCCGGGTGCCAGTGGGGACTCACCGGACGGGACCTGGTGATTGACAGCTGAGACCACGAATGGCGGCACGGGAAGGCTGGCTGCACGGCGCGTGCATGCCCCCTACTGCAAAATCACCGATATATACGTGATTTTGCACACTCGTGCCACCCTGTAGCAGTATTGTTGCTATAGGGTGGCACGGAAACGGTTAATTAGTTCCTGTCTAAATTGGCCCTGGTATATTTATGTACTGTATGTAAAATTGTGAGATAGGAACCTTATGTTGTACGTTTATTGAATGTCCACAGAGCCTGAGGTGAATATACATTATGTAAAATGTTTGTCCTATCTAAATACCTATAATAAAATATAATAAAGAACAGAAAGGGGAAAACATGAAATAGAAGAGCTAGAGATACTCTCCAGTCAGCAAATGGTGCTGTGCGGTTCACATGTGCATGCACAAAGTATCATGGGAACTATAGTTTGAAGGGTGCAGTGCATGTGACCAGGATGATAAGTACACTGCTTGATCCCCATCTATCCTGCCATTTGCAGAAAGCTACAGTTGTGCCCCTCTCTCAGCATGTTCAGGCCATTCAAACTACGTGCAGTAAGCTCTCCCTTTCTCTAGCTGTAGTGGCTGAGCTCAGCCATAGAAGGACAGACTGCACAGTTTGATTGGTCAGGGGGTACACAACTGTAGCATCCAGCTCATCCTTTAAACGACAGG
Source organism: Staurois parvus (assembly GCF_062004578.1). Taxonomy (NCBI): domain Eukaryota; kingdom Metazoa; phylum Chordata; class Amphibia; order Anura; family Ranidae; genus Staurois; species Staurois parvus. The sequence goes on from NW_028318784.1 coordinate 7,360,327, forward strand.
ATGAAGAGGAATTGAGGGCTGCATGTGTAATGAGAGCAGGTGCGGTGTTTGAAAAATTAGGAGTACTGGTATGTACAATTCAGGGGATATGGAATCACAAAGGTGAAGTGACTGGCCTCAGGCGATACGCAGAGATGAAACATATCCTTCCGCATAACTTGTACCTGTTTATCTGCAGTCTTCTCTTCCCTACAGCCAAAATTCAGAGAGCCTGAGCTTTTAGAAATCGGGGCGGGGAGTTGAAGATACAGTCTGAGGAGCTCAGTAAGGACAGCTGAGAGCTGATTGGAGGAAGCAAACACCCTTTTCCCTTCACACAGCACACAAGAACAGAGCTGAAGATGTCCATCACAGGCTGTGTGCTTGAGTTGACTCCACTGTTACCTATATACCTCTTGGTTTTAGGAAAACCTGTCAGAAGTGACTCATGCAGATAGCAGAGGAATGAGGCAGCAGACAGAAATGACACTTAAGCCTAGTACACACTATGAGAAAATTGGACGACTACAAAAGTGCATATCGTGATGTAGTTGGAATGGTATTGACTTGTTAGAATATTCTTGTCCGACAAAGACAAACGTAGGCAAACATAGCAACGTACCAGCGTAGTAGAAGAGGAAGTTGTGGGTTGTTCTATGCTTCTGATCATGCACATTTTTTTATTCAATTATTTTCATATGCATTAAACAGAAATTGGACTTGTGTTCATGATAATTTTTTTCTAGCTGCTACCTTCGAGTTTTAGCATCCAAAAAGTCGAAATTTGCTGTCGAAAGCATTATACTAACGATCAGATAATCGGCCGATCGTTCCTTGTATGGAAATGTCCGTACGATTTTCTTATCATGTGTACTGGCCATTAGTGCTGTGGGTTGAGACAAGTACACACTACAAGAGGGATGTGCTTTGTTCATATTTCATGTCTGAGGGTTACAACCACTTTAAGGACCTATGTACTAAGTGTTCTGAAAGCCAGCTCATCCAGGAGTTGACTTAATTCACCTTTTCTTCATCATTGTCCACTCTGGCCTCTATTAATGTTTTCTTATGCTCCAATGACACCATTCCCCCTAAAGTATATGTTATGTGTAATGGTTGTTACCCTGACACTGATTAGCATCAGTTAGTTAAGTTTAATTATACTGAAGGACAAATTATTGCCAAACAACTCATACATATACAAGAGTCATTAGCTTTTGTAGTGCAGTCATCTCCAGGCCCAGTATTATATTTGTGTACCTTGTACATGTGCTATCAACGAGGCTAATTAACCTTTTGATTTAAAAACAAAAGCATCATTATCACAAACACGGCAAATAATCCTTCACACAACATAAGTTCCGGCAAGCTCAAGTGGAATGAGTTGTGTTTACCTCATTCATTTTCTTACATAATTGCCGCGTGTATTAATTGTTTAATTTCAGATGCACTTGTACTCGTGAAGGTTAAGGGATGCACACTGCTTAAATGCGCTCTTATCCATCTGTTCATCGGAGAAGAGGCACGCTTTTATTTTTCAGCTCGCAAAGAGCTTTCTCTACAAGTCAATGGCAGTAAATGGTGTGACAGCGTTTACAACTCAATTGTCACTTGTGATGGCCATAGGGCTGCGAGCCCCAAGAGAGCGATCTTGTCTGAAAGGGTACTCAGGAGATTATCACAGTGTAGAAATTGTCATGATTTGTTTTTTTGTAATCTGGACATCTGTCCAGGGAGGGAGGGTTGGTACAAAACATGTCTGAGCTGGAGGATACAACATTTGACTTGCTCGAAAATACTAAAGTAATGCAGGCAAATGTGACAGCACATTGATGTATGCAAAATGAAAGGTGGAGGTTGGATTGCTCGCAGAACTAGTTAAATATAGAACCAAATGGTAGATATGCTGTGATTGAAAGGAAAATGTATTTTTGTACTTAAACAGGAGCATAAATCAGTTCTGCAAAAATATAAGTCAGCAGCTACAAAAACTAGCTGCTGATTTTTAATAATCACTCACCTGTCCAGGGATCCAGCACCAACCTCACCTGGGCTGGTTATTCACTGGTCTTCAGGTCCCCCCCTCTGGCATGTTACTGTGGGGAGCCGGATGTGACTCCATGCGGCTTCACAGCCAGCTGTGCATACGCTTTGTGAATGGTTTCGCAGCCTTTTGGAAACTGTGATCTATCCCAGAGGCAGAGTTAGGGGGGGAATTCCACTTTATAGTGAACCTTTTCATAACTTTAATTTGCACGAATACATTACAATTACAATCACAATATACAATAAAATTTTACATTAAAATAAAATAAAATCATCAATATCAAATAAAAAGCAGTCCTTGGTCTCCAATCCAGTGACTGCCTTGGCTGAGATGATGTTGTCAGTTTGCTGCAGGCAGCAGTAAAGGAAATCTACAGTTCCAGCATACACTTTCATTTTACAACATAGGCATTGTGATAACAATACAAACAATAGTTATTTTGACAATCCAATATAAACTTGAAATATATGTTGTGAGTGTTGCCTGTCTGCTGTCCATCTCTTGCCACAACCTCCTGGATTCCCTGCACACTTTGCAGCGTCTCCTTTTCTGTTTACTTTGAATTTCTAAGGACTACACATCCCATGGTACCTTGCTGGTTACAAGCTGTGATTTCTGTCCTGACCCAGCCTCCTGAAACTCCTCCTCTTAGCACCTCTGGAGTTCAGAAGATAGGTTCTGTGACAGTGGTCTCCAAACTGTGGCCCAGGGGTCAGATTGGGGCACTATTTGTATTTCGATACAAGCAAGGAGCTGGAGGAAGAGTCTGCAGGAGTTGGGCATTGCTCCACTGATGGAAAGTGCAATGCTTTGCAGGCTTCTGTGAAAAAAATAATAAATGCACATTTTTCTCCAGCAAAAATGTGTGCATTTATTATTTTTTTACAGGTGGACTTAGACTTTAACTGCAGTAGAGGTCCCAGGATAGTTGCAATGTGTGGCAGCGCTTTGTACAGGGTCGGTGCTTCCACTAGGCAAACTAGGCAGCTGCATAGGGTGCACTGCCACCTAGGGGCACCTGGGCACAGCACAGACCCTAACTCTCTCTGTGTGGCCTATGGACCTCTTGTATGAATTCTTCAAGTCTCTGCAGAGTCCCCCTCTCCTCATACACAGGGAATGATGAGGGAATGATGGTATCTTTACTCTGCACAATTGTCTCGCAGCCTGTCCACACACATGACCATTTAGTACATATTCACTCACCGGCCACTTTATTATGTACACCTGTTCAATTGCTTGATAACACAAATTGCTAATCAGCCAATCCCATGGCAGCAACTCAATGCGTTTAGGCATGTAGCCGTGGTGAAGATGACTTGCTGACGTTCAAACCGAGCATCAGAATGGGGAAGAAAGGGGATTTAAGTGACTTTATACATGGCATGGTTGCTGGTGCCAAATGGGTTGGTCTGAGTATTTCAAAAACTGCTGATCTACTGGGATTTTCCCACACAACCACTTCTAGGGTTTATAGAGAATGGTCTGAAAAAGAGAAAATATTCAGTTGTGTGAATGAATATGTGGTTAATATATATTTTGTCATTATTATTGGTGTTGGTGGCACCTTTTGGCACTTATTTTTCCAAATAAAAAGAAATTTAGCAGTTTCATATTTTGTTGATTTAATATTTTATACTGTTTTTACATTATTTTTTTTTTGGGGGGGGGCAAGTAACTGGTCTTGCCTAGGGCACGAAATAGTCTAGCACTGACCCTGGTTGTGTACTGTAAATACCTGGGATGAATAGACAGGAATACAAATCCATTGGCAGGTAATACAGCTCTCTTATATGTATTTCATCTGAGTATTTAGCTGGTGGCCTGCAGTTCAGCTTTAAGTGTTTACACTGGAGTGAAATAAGTTAAAGGACAACAATAAAAACATTTTCTATTTCTTTCTTTATAAAGCATAATGTAGCAAATGTTTTTTTCCATAAAGACATGTTTAGCAAAGTAGGAAACGGAAGACACAAAGACGAGAAGACAAGCACTTCTGACATGTGATCAGCATGGTACAATATAATAGAAGCATAATCATACAAATACATAATGCCCTAAATGTCAAGGTTGTGAATTGTAAAGAGTTACCCCCTTGGTAGGTGCACATTTATAATACCTTACTGAGCATAGGCTCAAAGAGGAAACAGAGTCTAGTGATTGCTTGTACAATATAAATGAAAGTACAGATGTACAAAAAGTTCAATAAACATGTTTTGTGTAAGACTTTCAGTATTACTGTTTGTTCAGTTTTTTCTAAATAACTTTTTTCATGTATCTAAGGCTATTAACCTGGCTTTTTAGGTCCCATATTGGAGATAATGGTGTACAGTTTGTGATTTGATGGGGAAGGGGGGAGAGGGAGAGAGACAAGAGGGTGTAGGGAGCTAGCAATATAAAGACTTGACATCACAGGTTAGGGGGGGAATCTAGGACTACAGATAAGTGAAGGAAGGTGGAGAAAGGACCTGTGGATGAAGACAGAGAAAACATACATATAGGTTCAAGGTGGGTGTGCATTTAAAATATGAAATAGAAAGATCTTCTTATATTTATGTATGAGGGTGAGGACCAGGGTATGCTGATGCCATTGTCCACCACAATTTTCCTTCTTTCCCCTTTTGACCCCTGAGGATGTGCAAGAGCAAGAAATGTGTTGGGCGGAACGAAGAGTGCTGATGACACGTTGCCGCATTTGTGAGCATTTGTTCCATACAGCTACACAATTTACCTGCTGGTTCTGGACAGTGATGCCCCAATAGATGTCATTGCCAGAAGGCTTCCTTCTTAAAGGGACCATGAGGCTGCAGTGTTGAATGATTATACAGAGCTTGTATGCTGCCTATAACTTACGCAGCCACACATTCTGGTGAGTGCAGTGTGCTGGTGGTGGTTGTCACAGCGAAGCATTTGAAAAACATCTTAATTACCTGGTTGTTCTTAAAGGGAAAACTACTCACAACTGCGATATATACCACTTTATTTATTTTTTAGGGACTTTGACATATTTGTATATATTAATTTAATGATTTCACATTTTTTGTTCAAGGTAGAAACATTTGTTGATTTAATCACAGTCACTTTATTTACTATTGGTTTACTCTATAAACGGTTTATTCCATTTTGCACTATATTCACATTTTTTAGTGCTGCACTACTATACTGAATATATTTTATTTTGAAGGGATTGGTGTATTGAATTTTAAGAGTGAGATGCTATACAGTTTCTTTGCTGTGGTCTGATTCCACACACCTTGACAATTTCCACCATGCTTGTAAAATATCTAATTCACATGTCTGCAGATACTCTTAAACTGTACTAGTAATATCAAAGATTTGCATTAACCAGGATGAGATAACCAAGGTTTCATATCATTTCCAACTTTTTAGTGTCACTTACAACGTTACTGTCAAATCTAAGGGGTTCAGTGTTGCGTTTCAAGCAGTACAATAAAACAGTATGCAATTCCTTTGAATGATCTAAAGTGGAACCAAAGATGGTACACGGTGATCTTGGCTTGCTCCACCATCTAGTATCACCAATTTTCTTAGAGAGCATTTCAAGGACATGTCCATGAGTCTAAAGAATGAATATACTGGAGTGACACATTGTTTGATATCACTAATAAACAAATACATGAGCAAAGCACCACTTTTACACAGAGTTGTACAATATACTTTTGATATAGACTCCGTTGCTCCACTGTAGCTCCCACATATACAATAAGTAGCTAATAATGTCAACAACACTGTGCTACTAACGTTAAGTAAAGAAAAGTTTCTTTTGCACCATTCCCTCTTTGGCATATTGAAGCATTTTACTGCATTGTTCTTTCACTGAAACATCCGGTGTAATGTCCATCTGCACCCTGCATGTAACAGATTTTCCAACATCCTGGCTTATGTGTGGTTTCACCATGCTGCTTATGATGGAGATCAAGTGGTTGACGGAAATTTTGCTTAATGATGTTACCAAACTACCACTTTCTCTACTACTGGGTCATGTTCTATGGGACAGTGGATAGGACCTTATAACAAATAAATAAATAATACACAATGGACTATATTTAGATTGAAATGGCTGCAGCCCTTTTTTATTGGTAATATTATTATGAAATGAATAAATATATAGCACACACCAATAACATATATGTAATAAACACCTTCAATAAATACCGATCTAAACCAAATACATTCAAATAACTCAGCCATTAAAGTGTGAGTTAAGACAATAACGTCTGTTGCCTTTCAGGAGAAAAGGAAGAAAAACTGAGACAATGGGTGGGAAGGAGGGATATTTCTTCTTCTTGCTGTCAACCGCCAGAAGGACAACTTCCTCTGTCTGCCACAGTCCCATAGGTGGGGATCAGTGACAATTTCTTGCCCCCCCCCCACACCTTATATACTTTTACTGCTTGGGACCCCAACCTCTTTTACATGCTTGTGGAGATTGTTACATTTGATAAGTAACAAAGCAAGCTCTATAATAGTTCCATAATTTTGATTAGGATTGTTTTTTATTGTATTTACAAAAGAGATGGAAACCCCAATATTTTCTGCTTTCTGTTATAAAACATATCCAGTAAAAAAAATAAAAAAATTTATTTCATCATAAATGCAGGGCAAAATGTATTCTGCTATGTCTTGGGTGAAAAGAAATCCCAATAAGTGTATATTAATTGGTTTGTGAAAAAGTTATAAAATCTACATACTACTGTATATACTATACTGCAATTTACATAGCTATAGACCAGCGGTTCTCAACCTGGGGGTCGAACGACCATTTCCCAGGGGTCGCCTAAGACCATCGGAAAACATATTTCCGATGGTCTTAGGAACCGAGACACCGCTGCTGTCTCCGGCGATGTGTGGGCGGGATGATATGCTGCCCCTGTCACCGCCTCCTCGCCGCTGATTGGCCACCGGAACTGTAGCTCAGGAGAGGCACACAGGCGGCCAATCACCGGCGAGAAGGTGGAGCTTGGAGAGGAGGAGCCGAGCGGCAGCGCGCGGAGATCGAAGAAGATTGAGGGAGCTGCAGGAACGAGTGAAGAGAGAGGCCAGAGAAGGAAGACAGCTGACAGGTAAGTGCAAATTTTGCTGCTGCAGCCAGGTATGCAGGCTGTAGATGGGAGAGGGAGAGAGCGAGCCCAGGCTGGAGCAGGAGTCAGCAAGGTAAGTATCATTGGTGTCAGTGGAAGGGATAGTGCCCCATCATTTGTGTCACTAATACCAACGATGGGGCACTATTCCTCCCCCCACTGACACCAACGATGGTGCACTATTCCTCCCCCCACTGACACCAACGATGGTGCACTATTCCTCCCACTGACACCAACGATGGGGCACTATTCCTCCCCCCACTGACACCAACGATGGGGCACTATTCCTCCCCCCACTGACACCAACGATGGGGCACTATTCCTCCCCCACTGACACCAACGATGGGGCACTATTCCTCCCCCCACTGACACCAACGATGGGGCACTATTCCTCCCCCCACTGACACCAACGATGGGGCACTATTCCTCCCCCCACTGACACCAACGATGGGGCACTATTCCTCCCCCACTGACACCAACGATGGGGCACTATTCCTCCCCCCACTGACACCAACGATGGGGCACTATTCCTCCCCCCACTGACACCAACGATGGGGCACTATACCTACCCCCACTGACACCAACGATGAGACAGTATTCCTCCCCTCACTGACACCAACGATGGGGCACTATTCCTCCCCCCACTGACACCAACGATGGGGCACTATTCCTCCCCCCACTGACGCCAACGATGGGGCACTATTCCTCCCCCCACTGACACCAACGATGGGGCACTATTCCTCCCCCCACTGACGCCAACGATGGGGCACTATTCCTCCCCCCACTGACGCCAACGATGGGGCACTATTCCTCCCCCCACTGACGCCAACGATGGGGCACTATTCCTCCCCCCACTGACGCCAACGATGGGGCACTATTCCTCCCCCCACTGACGCCAACGATGGGGCACTATTCCTCCCCCCACTGACGCCAATGATGGGGCACTATTCCTCCCCCCACTGACGCCAACGATGGGGCACTATTCCTCCCCCCACTGACGCCAACGATGGGGCACTATTCCTCCCCCCACTGACGCCAACGATGGGGCACTATTCCTCCCCCCACTGACGCCAACGATGGGGCACTATTCCTCCCCCCACTGACACCAACGATGGGGCACTATTCCTCCCACTGACACCAACGATGGGACACTATTCCTCCCACTGACATCAGTGATGGGGCGCTAGTCCTCCCACTGCAAAATTACAGTTATGAAGTAGCAACGAAAATAATTTTATGGTTGGGGGTCACCACAACATGAGGAACTGTATTAAGGGGTCGCGGCATTAGAAAGGTTGAGAACCACTGCTATAGACTTTATACTGTAATGGTGGTGATCAGCGACTTATAGCATGACTGTAATAGGGTGGCGGGCAATCTAGCACTAAAAAACACTGGCTGGGAGGGTCACTAGTTGACACTGACGTCAATAGTGACACGAATACAGTGATCAGTGATAATACTGTACTCACACAGTACTAATGACACAGGCTGGGAAGGGTTTAATATCTAGGGGTTAATCAGGGGGTGAATTGTGTGCCTAAGTGTAATGTGTGTAATATGTGCTGCTTTTACTTACTAATCTGGCTGTTTTTTCTCCCTGTTCTTTCAGGGTCTCCCTGGTCTCTGTGGGATAACTAAACAGACCAGAGTAGCACAGGCAGCAGGATTGTGGACTGGATGCCGGTCTCAGTGGGACAACTAAAGTGACCAGAGTAGCACAGGCAGCAGGATTGTGGACTGGATTCCGTTCTCTGTGGGACAACTAAAGTGACCAGAGTAGCACAGGCAGCAGGATTGTGGACTGGATGCCGGTCTTTGTGGGACAGCTAAACAGACCAGAGTAGCACAGGCAGCGGGATTGTGGACTGGATGCCGGTCTCTGTGGGACAACTAAACAGACCAGAGTAGCACAGGCAGCAGGATTGTGGACTGGATTCCGGTCTCTGTGGGACAACTAAAGTGACCAGAGTAGCACAGGCAGCAGGATTGTGGACTGGATGCCGGTCTCAGTGGGACAGCTAAACAGACCAGACTAGCACAGGCAGCGGGATTGTGGACTGGATGCCGGTCTCTGTGGGACAACTAAACAGACCAGAGTAGCACAGGCAGCAGGATTGTGGACTGGATTCCGGTCTCTGTGGGACAACTTAACAGACCAGAGTAGCACAGGCAGCAGGATGGGGCACAGCAGACAGCAGGGAGGGACAGGGAGAACGGCAGCTTTATAGTGTTGGGAGCTGGTCCGAAGCTCAAAAGATTGGACAGACCGGCGGCATGTACGGCAGCAAACAATAGCTGTCAAAATTGCAAAGAGATGTCGGCGTTGTGCCGGAACGGACAGGCCATGACACATTGTAGTGGCTCCACCCCCTTTTGGGGTAGCTCTAGTTTTCTTCTTCATAGATACAGTAATGGAGGTGAGTGTTGTCACTCCAGGACAAGGAGTATATTACTGGTAGTATCACCAGGTAAAAAAAGGGAAAAAATCTGCAAACATAAAATCAATGCAGTTATAAAATCTAAGGAATGGTAAGCTGCAAAATATAATTTTTTCATTCTTGGGTTTAGATACGCTTTAAATAGTTTATGACCAGGTCTTGGTACAGATATATGGTGATCACAATTATGTACAGGCTCTAATAGTTGCAAACAAATACACAAAGACCCAGCCATGGTGTTTGTTCCTGACTTCCATGTTCACACATGTGAGCAGTTTAAGACCTTTCAGGAACTTTAGTAGGCAGTAAAACATTATTGCACTGAATGAAGCAGAAACAAGCAATACTACAGGAATACAGTGTTTACTTTCCAAAATCTGTAGTCTGCTATGGGCTTCTCCATGCCTTTGACTCCAGCAGAGCAAAGTAACATGAAGAGCAACAATAACTGATTATCAAAACAGCCCTTAAAGGAGAAGTATGGCCATACGTCCCATGTGGGTCACAGGAGTTCTCACATTAGATATTTTATGTATGAACAGCTATGTGTACGACAGGGGTATCAAACTCAGTTTAATGGCAGACTGCATCAGCATTATGGTTGCCCTCAAATATCTGATTGTATTTATAAAACTAGATGTCCATAGCACCCCACCCCCCTAACATCAGATGTCAAGAGCCCCCTACCATAAGAAGTCACCCCCTTACATCACAGTGCACCCCCACCTTACCTTGTGCTGCTGTTAGGAGGAAGCTGGGGGGCGGACCTGGGATGCAGAAAGTGCAGGATCTGTAGGAGGACCAGAATCAGCTGAATATTAAGACCAGAGTGCCAGGAATGCTGCAGCTGCACAGAGAGGAATAGGATATGTAGAAGGAATTTTGTTCTCCTTTCTGCTGCCGACATGGGAGGTTGGGGCAGAGATCAGCCTCTCAGAGGCTGCATGGAGAAGAAGTTCTGTTCTGCTGCTGAGACAAGATGGAGGCGGAGATAATGGGGGGGTTCCACAGCTGCAGTAGAGGTGCACATGAAATGGCCTTGCAGACCATATGTGGGCTACAGTGCTGCACGGAGATTTATTTATTTCAGGTACTTATATAGCGCTGTCAACTTACACAGCACTTTACATATATATTGGACATTCACATCAGTTTCTAACCCTCAAGGGGTGTACAATCTAAGGTCCCTAACTTACATTCACATACTAAGGCCAATTTAGACAGGATCCAATTAACCTACCAGCCTGTCTTTGGAGTGTGGGAGGAAACTGGAACACCTGGAGGAAACCCACACAAGCACAGGGAGAACATACAGACTCCATGCAAGGAGCGCCATGGTTGGGAATCGAACCCATGGCCCATTTACTGGAAGGCAGATGTGCTAACCTCTAAGCCACTGTGCCGCCCAACACTATCCACTGTACACATCTAAACGCTGCATTTTTTCTGCTTGTGTGAATGAGCTATAAAAGCACACTGGTGCTGAAGAAATATATGTTCTTCCATTGCTGAATTCCTTCAAATAATTCTGTGCACTTTGCTTTCTTGTGCTTCAGCGGAGTCACTGACCCGGAACAAGCATGTAGCAAGTAAAATCTTAAATGCAATTTTTCTTTAGGTCTGTGGTCCACACAGTATTTAAGCTATTGGATCAGCATACAAATCAAGAAGGAAGCATTTATTGCAGGAAAAGTCAACAACATCCCCCAATGTATTTATCTTAGCATAAGGTAGCTTTTAATTGGTTCCAACTAAAATTGATCCTTAAGCATGTGTTTGTGCATGGATGTATGGCTGTAATAGCAACATTAGGCTGTGAGCTCCTGTACAGCCAATACTATATATATATATATATATATATATATATATATATATAATCCTGCATCTTGAAAGCCTCTGGTATGTCACATAACCATAATACAGATTTTTTTGTGTGCTGCAATAAGCTGGCATGAATAAGAATAAACACCTGAAGCTTTCAGGGCACTGTATAAATTTACTTAATTTTGCCACACAAGGTCAAAGTGACCTCCAGAGATGAAGAAAGCCAAGAACACCACTGCTTAATCATTAGGCTGTCTCTACATGTTACTTGTGGGTAGAAAGTGTATAGGCCTGACAAAAGCAAAGTGAGGAAGAAAAAACAGTTTCAGGAGTCATGCAACGTAGGTCACAGTGACCCTGCTTTCAATAGAAATTGAGATTATTATAAGGGCTTTCCACACAAAGGATTTATAGCTTCGCTTATGCTTGCATTAGACTATTCTGTTTTTTTGGTATTTTTTTACTTGAGTCTAGATTTTGCCTAGTAATTGATTTTTTTTTCTGCATTTAAATCTTCTATTGTAAAATAAGCAGAATTCACAAAGCACTTGCCTGACATTAGCTTTTGCAAAGTTTTTTTTATAGCGCTCGAAAAAAGTAATCTGGCCATCTTTTTTTCTATTTATTTAATTTTTTACTATCATTTTGCACATCTCCTGTGTCTACTAACTTACCAAATGAAGTAATCTTTAGTCTTGCTGTCACAAAATAGTTCCTTCCTCTAATGTCTTCTGTGCTAAAGGTGTACAGATCCTCTCTGTGCATCTCTACTTTGCTTTTGGGGCAATAAGCTGGCCAATCCTCCTGATTGGACTGGCTGACTTTTTGAACTGGTAAAGTGCTCCAAAGGACCACCTACCAGTTTACTTTGAAGAGGGCTCAATACCCTATCCCTGTTCCCAGCCACCAGTTTTAGCTATTCCTACAGAGTTCCTCCTTAAAATGGTGCAGGGAGTTATGTGGTAGATGTAATGTATATAATTATAACTAACCTAAAACAGAAGGTCTATACTTATTTAGGATAGACTCTACTAAGGAAGTATCGTACTTGCTTATTAAAGCAGGGAAGTTGTATAACCTCCTATACCGATGTTAGTGGGACCCCCATTAAGCACTGCTCATATCAGTTAAGCACTCTTACATGGACACATAAATAAATTATTAAGAGTTCCACTGGATCACTAGATTCACTAGTTGATGGTAGGCATGCATATTCACAGGCGGAGAAAATAATAGATTCTTATTTGCTGATCTTTTGGAGAAGCAGATTTACATTCAAAACTATATGGCTTTGCAAATGTGAGGAGTACAAATAAAAATGCAAGGTGCCTACAGTGAAACATAGTGGTAGCAGTGTCCTTCTGTGGGGCTGCATAAGTGCTGCTAGTGTTGGGGAGCTGCATTTCATTGATGGTATCATGAATTCACAGATGTTCTGCTCTATATTGAAAGAGAAGATGCTACCATCACTCCGTGCCTTTGTACATTGTGCACTTTTCCATCATGACAATGATCCAAAACACATATCTAAGGCAGTTGTTGCATTTGTGAAGAAGAACAGGGTGAAAGTGATTTAGTGGCCAAGTATGTCTCCTGATCTGAACCCAATCAAACACCTATGGGGAATTCTGAAGAGACAAGTTGAGCATCACTCTCCATCCAACATCCAGACTCTAAAAGAGGTTGTTCTTGAAGAATGGAAACATATAGATGTTGCAATATGTTGCCAACTTTTTTATTCCATGCCTAGAAGACTTGGTGCTGTCCTTACAAATCATGGAGGTCATACAAAATGCTAAATATAGTAGTTTTTGTTGTGGGGTGTATTCATTTTTGCATCAACTAATTCGAGTAAAATGTACGATTTTGTAATCTAAGTTATATTATTATCCTTATTTTTCATGTAATGAGCTAAACAAATGTTCTATAAAACTCAGTTGTGTTAAAATTTTGGAAATTGCTCTTGTATTCATTGAGATATTGATGAAAATCTTACTTTTCAAAAGGGGTGTACTCATTTACGCTGAGTGCTGTATATATACAGTATGTATATATATACATGTGTTCACAATTATTAGGAAAGTTTTATTTTTGAGGATTAATTTCACTATGAACAACTACAGTGGTCTCGACCAATCCCAAATGTTGATAAACCTCAAACCTGAATATTTAAGAAAGTGAAGGTGAGGTTTTGGCTTTCTTCTTTTGATAGAATTATTATGCAACTAAATAAAAAATGAAAATTTTCCCATCTCACTTGTTTATTTTCATCTGTTAAAGTGAGAATAATAATCAAACAGCTCAAAATTTACAAATAAACATTTCTGACATTTAAAAAAAAAAAGAAAAATCAGTGACCAATATAGCCACCCTTCTTTTTAAAAAAAGTCATAAGCCTTCAATTCATGGAGTCTGTCAGTTTCTTGATCTGCTGATGAACTTTTTGTGCAGCAGCAACCACAGCCTCCTAGACACTGTTCAGAGAGGTATACCGTTTTCCTTCCCCGTAAATCTCCTGTTTAAGAAAGGCCCACAAGTTCTCAATAGGGTGTAGATGAGGATGGGGGCCATGTCATTATTCTTTCATCTTTAAGGCCTTTATTGGCTAGCCACGCAGTGGAGTACTTTGATGCATGCGATGGAGCATTGTCCTGCATAAATATCATGATCTTCTTGATGCAGACTTTTTCTTGTACTACTGCTTGAAGAACGTGTCTTCTAAAAACTGCCAGTAGGTTTGGGAGTTCATTTTGAGTCCATCTTCAACCTGAAAAGGTCCAACTAGCTCATCTTTAATAATACCAGGCCATACCAATTCCCCACCTTCACTTTGCTGGCATCTGAGTTAAAGTGGAGCTCTGTGCTCCAGCCATAGGCCCATCCATCTGGTCTGTCAAGAGTCACTCTCATCTCATCAGTCCATAAAACCTTTGAAAAATCTGTCTTCAGATATTTCTTGTCCCAGTCTTGATGTTTCCAATTATGTGTCTTGTCCAGTGGTGGTTGGGTTTTAGCTTGACCATGTCTATGAGCACCTTGTACTTCTGGGCACTCCGAGTAGGTTGCAGTTCTGGAATATGACAGCACTGGAGGAAAATGGGTTAATGGTAGCTTCATGTTTGATTCTTCTCAAAACTTTGACAGATAATTTGCCTCTTTTTTTCTCAACACATTTCTTTTGACCCTGTTGACTATTTGTAACAAAACGTTTGACGGTTCTGTGATCATACCTCAATATCTTAGCAATTTCAAGAGTTCTGCATCCCTCTGAAAAACCTTTTACAATTTTTGACTTTTCAGTCAGTTAAATCTCTTTTTTGGCCCATTTTGCCTGGGGAAAAGAAGCAGCCTAATAATTATACACACCTTTATATAGGGTGTTGATCACCTTAAACCCTCCCTCATCACACAAATACACATCACCTGATATGCCTAAATCCTTCAAAGAGAATCATTTGAAATTGTAACTGAATTTAACTGAATTGTTACAGATTAAGATTAAAGATTTTTAAAAAGTCAAACTATTTGAATAGCTTTCTACCTGTATTCATTACTTTGTTGTCAGTCCTTGTTGCTCTGAGTTCCTCATGTTGCATAGCTGCTATATGGATTTGATACCAATTTTTGCTTGCATTTGTAGTATCCCTTTATCCCTGGGCAAATGTGGAGGACTCCCAGGTGGCTCTGTGAGCTTACATTTTAAACCTCAGGGTGGAAACCTTGACTCTTTTTGGGATAAAAGGATTTGGACCCCAGTCATTCTAGTGCATTTCAAGAGTATATTAAAGCACAATAAACTCAATGCCAGTGGGTTAGGGCACTCAAAATAGACAAAATGACTCCCAATTTCTTTACTAGCAACAGTCAACAGGCCACAGACCTTTAAGCAGAGAGCTATGATGTGTATGTGTACTGGGAGGAGGAAATTTGGGGGTGGCAGTGGCTTATGATTCATTTTAGGAGGCAAAATTTGAAGAGGGGGTAATTTGGGGGGGATTTGTACTAAAAGAGGGATTTGCGTTAGGAAGGGGGATTTGAAGGGAGGATTTGTGCTAGGAGGAGAGATTTGGAGGGGCAAGAGGATTTATGCTCAGATGGGAAAATTGGTAGGAGGAGGGACGGTGGGGGCAAATATTTATGTGGGATTGGGGATTTCAGCGGGGGGAAGCAGAGTAGTTGTACTGGAAGAGTGGGATATTTTGTTTGGGGAGAATTTCGGCTTGCAAATTGGATTTATGCTTGGGGATAAGCATGCAGATTAGTTATCAAATTTTTTGGTTGGAGAGGGATTGGGTGTTTGCTGACACATAATCCTCATACATTTTTTTTTGGGGGGGGGGGGGGGATGCACCATTTGGCATCTTCACCCTGGGAGTTAGACCTTGTCCTGGCACTGGTATCTAGCGCAAACTCCTTCCCAAGGAAGCAAAAGATCCTTCTTCAGGGTCACTCAAATATTGTTATCTATCCACAGCATGTATCATTGGTAATAAATCTCCTAGTGATTTTCCAAAGAAGAAAAATATTTATCACTGAGTAGTATTGTATTTAATGTTCTTTCTACTGAGAAAACTCCCTAGCTCCAACAGCAGAAGATAACAACATCTTGAAATTTGGAGAAAATTAACAAATTCAGAAGCAATTTTAGGATGACTATAGCCAAGTTTCCCATTATGTTTGGAACAGGGTTATTGAAGGGTCCATACACATTTTTCTTTTTCAGGGTCACAACTTCACATCTTGAAACATGCCTGGTTCTGTATTGCTTAAAGCCACATATCTAAATCAAATCTGCTAAGTTTACAGTTTGCGTTTTGTGAGGTGGATGACTTACAGTTGTGCTCAAAAGTTTGCATATCCTGGCAGAAATTTTGGCACTGATATTGAAAATATGACTGATCATACCAAAAAACTGTCTTTTATTCAACCCCTTGACGCCGACGTAACACAAATATGCGGCCTCACAGAACTGGGCTTTTTTCCGTGGTGCCTCATATTTGCATACTTGTCTTTGGTATCAGTGTCAGTTAGTGTCAATGTCAGTGTCAGTGTGTTTTAGGTATAAAAAGACAAAAACAAAATGTGCACTATTGTTTCTGAGCTGTACTACGGGTACAAACAACAAATAACATACACATATATGGTATCGCTGCGATCGTCAAGAGCTGGATAATTTATTTTGCGTTGTTCTTTGGTGGTAGGGTATGGTAGTAACAAGAAACACACAGCTAAATAAAAAAAATGATTTTTTAAAAATTATTTTGGGCCAGTTTTCCTTTGATAATAAAAAAAATCAGGAGATATCCATTACCATTTACCACCAAATGAAAGCCCAATTTGTTATGAAAAAAAACAAGGTATAATTCACCTGGATGTACAAAGTAGTTGTGATGATATGTATGGTTTTTCTAACACATGGCAACGTTTCAAAAGTGTGCTTAGGCATTAAGATTTGTTTTACCCTAAGGTGTGAAGGGGTTAAGGATAGTGGTCATATAAAGCCATTTATTATCACATAGTTGTTTGGCTCCTTTTTAAATCATAAAAAAAATCAGAAATCACCCAATTGGCCATACCTTGCAATTTTTGGCCTTGGAACAGACATACATAGGTTAAAATGGCAATTAAAAGATAATTTTCCCACATCTACAGGTTTTTAAATTGCAATGAGTGTCTGTGTATAAATAGTCAATTAGTTTGTTAGCTCTCATGTGGGTGCACTGAGCAGGCTAGATACTGAGCCATGGGGAGCAGAAAAGAACTGTCAAAACACATGCGTAACAAGGTAATGGAACTTTATTAAGATAGAAAAGGATATAAAAAGATATTGAAAGCCTTGAATATGCCAGTCGGTACTGTTCGATCATTTATTAAAAAGTGGAAAGTTCAGGGATTTCTTGATACCAAGCCAAGGTCAGGTAAACCAAGAAAAATTACAGCCACAACTACAAAGAAAGTCCCACAGGTAACCTCAGGGGAAATAAAGGCTGTTCTGGAAAAAGATGGTGTGGCTGTTTCAAGGAGCACTTGAAGATACTTGAACAAAAATTAGCTGCATGATCGAGTTGCAAGAAAGGTTCCTTTACTGCTCTAATTCCACATAAATAACCTGGTTACAATATTCCTAACAACACCTTGACACTCCTCACCAGAATTTTGTGTGGTATTGGCACAGTAGAGGCTGCTTTGGATGGCACTAGATTTGGACTGAATTTTTCTGAGTTTTCATGTCCTGAGCCAAATCTGAATTTTATTATTTTTTAAGACGGTTCAGAATACCATAAGACATCTGGAAGAAAGGGACTAAAGGCTGTATCAAAAGCTATTTCTGCCTTATATCTGCTTCTGTATAAACTTAGGTTGACTGTTAGGACCGCCAAGACCACCACTTTCTATCTTGAGTATCCCTGCAGTATCCCTGTAGTATATTTAAAGAAAAAGTCTCAAGCTGTTTTTGGCCCAGTAATCTCAAGAACTCGTCAGCTGTCAGCTGAGTGACAGGAGATTTCCAAACCATTCTGTACAATGTTGCATCATTTGTTACTCAAATGAGCCTAATTTGGATTTCTAGTTAGTTCGATGGGACTTCCGGTTTGAAAATTCCAAATTTTGGAAATGCTCAGATTTTACAAAATTCCACCAAAGCACAACTGATCAAACTTTGCAGAAGTTTTTCTCTAGCTATTTCCTTACAACAAAAGGGTATCATAAAAACTCCTACATAATATTATCCTGTACTAAGTCATACAACCAACAGAAAAAGTCATTTCATTAAAGAGATATCTTTATGTTTAATGCTATTGAGCAGTATTTAGCCCCTGTCAGTTATATCACGTTAAACCACTCAAGAATCAATGTTGAAATACGCAGCAGTCACCTTTCAATAGAGGTCATTCATCTCATACACTGCAACTGTGTTGTAATCAATATGCTTTTAAATTTGTACTTACAGCTTAAGTTTTGTACTGTAGGGACTCTGCCATTAGCTAGAGTGTCCCTAGTACAAATTTAGTATTTGCAGCTAGGCTGTAGACAGTCTGTGCTTTTTGATATTGTTATCTGGGTTTGTTGGGCTTTCTCCAAATTCAGGACATTGCTTGCTTCCGCTTGCTGCTAGGGATTGCATTCCTTTGGATAGAGTGAGAAGATGCAATGTTGTGGGCTAGGAATATTTATTTCACCCTGGCCAATCACTTGTAGGTTTGCGCCAGTGATGCGTGCTGGGGAAGGGGATAAATATTTACCACCTGCGCTATGTGATACAAATAATAATAAAAACTCAATATAATGTATGTAAATGTGACTAATCCCAAATGCAGTTCAAAATTAGTGTTAACTTCTAAACACTCAAATGATATACGTGATAAGTATAAGGGGCTCAGGTATGTATGGGGGGGGCTGAGGGGGAATCTGCATGCAGAAGGTTTACCTTCATGTATAGAATGTATGAAGGTAAAAAACCTTAAGCTTTTAGAACCACTTTACTGCAAATTGATTTAAATCAAGCTGATCTCTTTAACTGTACAGTATATCTGAGCACATTAAAACAATAGTAATAGTCCCATTATATCTATAAACTTGGCCATTTGTGTAAACAATCATTGGGTCCTCCTCTCAGTAGAAACAACATATCATTCACTCACCCCCATGTGTGCTATCTCTGCCTTCACCCTGTCCCCCCCCCCAGAGGTGTAAGTGTACCTAAGTTCTAAAGAAACTGAACACCAGCCTGTAGTGTGTAAGCAAAGAACGTTTTTTTTTTAGAAAACCTTTAGAATCGGCTTGCTGTGCCATTTTTTTTCAGTGCATGCTTCAGAGACTAAAATAAAAGCTCTGCTGGAACTGTCAAGAGTGTAAGATAGCACAAGGATCAAAAGAGATGGGAAATGGCTAGAGAGTATGACAGCAGAAAATGTCAGCAACAGATATACAGCGATAGATTGATAAGCGTGTTTAGGAAACAGCCGGATGATAAGGGCGGCAAGGCGTATTTATATGTCACTGCTAAGAAAAACTATAGAAACAGGATTCTGAGGCTAAAGTAGAGATGCTGTATGATGACTGGTATGGAGGGTAATCTGTAACAGGAAACAAAACTACTACAGTAGGTCTCCTACATACAGTAATTATGGAGCCGCTAAAGGCTTTCCCAGTCTTAGCTTATAGTAGGGACAATCTAGACCAGCCTTTCGCAACCCTTTCAGCACAAAGGAACTCTTGAATAACCTGTTCAGTCTCAGGGAACTTCTGCTAAATAATTACTGTATCTTCAACTTATGATACATTAGTGTGAGGGTCAGTGGGAAGAATGCTCCTACACTTATGGTCATTGAGGAGAAGAATTACCCCCTTACAGATGGTGAGAATGATTAATGGTGTCAGTGGGAATTTATCTGAGAGGCAGGAATTGCTGATTGCTCAAGGAACTCCTAGCAACTTCTTGAGGAACCCTAGGGTTCCATGGACGAGGGGTCTCCAAACTTTTCAAACAAAGGGCCAGTTTACTGTCCTTCAGACTTTGGGGGTCTGGATTCTGGCCAGTGGGGGTAGAAAATGCACTGGGACCAGCATCAATGAGAATAAACATGGCCTCAGGGTTGGTGGTCAGTAGGAGGAGGAGTAGTGCCCTATCATTGGTATTAGTTGGAGGAATGGTACCCCATCAGTGGAAGAAATGCTGCACCATTGTTGGTGTCTATAGATGGAATAGTGCCTCATAGCTTTGGGAGGACTAGTGCCCCAAGGGACGGATACAAGCTAGCAAAGGGCTGCAGTTTGGAGACCCCTGCTCTAGATCAAGAGTTTTTAAGACTAAGCCAAATCTAAATTGGGGACCAACCCTGGCCTTAATGAGAAAAAAATATGGCTGCCTGGATTGGTGGATGGGGATAATGGTCATAGCTGCATTTAGATCCCTTTACAATATACAACTCTAGTATCGCTCGGTTAAAGCAGAGTGCTCTGGGTGGAAAGGTACTTCAACAAGAATATTAACATAAAGAAGCTACCGATTACCGGTACACAGTACAGGTGCCATTAGAAACACAAATATACCAGTGCTTCAGTAAATATCCCTATTTAAACAATACAGTCTAACAAATTATACAGATCAGTCAAACTCAATAATAATGTAGCATTACCCTCCCTAGGGATCTCTGATGAATTTTGGGTCTCTCTATAGTTCTGCACAGCCAGTCAACTAGCATTTTCCACACAACTTTCGTCCACAGACTGAAATCAGGCCTTGAACGTTGGTTTTGTTGTTTTATTGAGGGGATTAATCTTGGATATGGTTTAGGGGTGTATATGATGCCCAAGGGAACTGAAGTCTGAGGACAACTTCCTGAACTATTCACAGTTTCTCTTCTCTCTGACACACTGTCTCTGTTGCAGCGCTAGCCAGCAGCTCCAGTTGTACTACCCCAGACTCTAGATGAACTCCTCTTCACCCAGCAATCTGAAAGTTTTCTTCCTGAGCAGGGGATCTGGCTCCTGTTCCCCTAAATAAGGTGCACAGTCATTAGCAAAGGCCTAATCTGGTCTACCACCAGAATGTTCCTTGCCCTATCCACCCAGGCGAGTGTACCACTTGTGGAATAACTGCTGCTACCAGGCCTATAAGCTGGGCTGCTCTTTTCCTGCCATACAGGTGGTCTTCTCTCAGGGGGCCAGTGAGTCCAGAATTTTCCTCCTTTCCAACTCCAGGCTCGCAGGCAGACCCTATTCCACTAGGCCTCCTGGCAGCCTTCCTCCTCAACCTGACATCTTCCTCTCTCTTTCTTCCACCCAACTCTCCAAAAACCACCCCAAAACTTTTAAGGGAGTCCAGATCCTTGCCAAGCATCCAGTTAAGGATTGGCTGAGGTCTCTCAAACGTGCAGCCAACCACTTCTCAGATCCACCCACTGTCTCGAAGGCCCTCCTCCGAAAGCCTCAGAGCAGGGGGAATTTCCAAAGGAGCTGGCCTGCAGAGTCTCTCAGTCTTGACCAGAATTTGACTCCTTTGACTATCTCACCTGAGCTGCTAATCAGCTCATCTCTAGCCATTAGGGTCTAGCTCCCCCTAGCTAAACTAGGAGGGTGCCACATTAACAATTTCAGTCCAAAATCTTCGCCTATATTTTTAAAAAATGTAATCTTGTGTAATCCATCACTGCGAATCAATATCCATCCAATAGATAGAGGAGGCTTACCAGAATTTATTGACTCTTACAAAGCTTTCTCCAAAGTAACCTGTCTGTGGTGCTTTTTCAAGGAACTCCCCTTGTGCTCTTAGGCAGATAGTTCAACCTCTCTCCCCTTCTTTAGCTCCACTGTGTTTTTAAAAGGAAAGAGAAAATTCCATAGTGTAGTCACTGAATAAGTCACGTGACAACACACGTTGGGTGGAGCCAGGTGACAAGGCCAGAAGTGATGCGAGAGCTGTCTGTCATTTTAAGCTGTATTTAATTTATTAAATGTAAGTGCATTTCTGTTTAATAAAACCGTGTTTTTAATCTACTACATCATGAGAATATCCTGTATTGTATGAGCTTGATTGCAGAGCAGAACCAGAAAATTTAAAGGGCTATACACTCAGGAATTGGAACCAGTCTATATAATCTGATATATCAGTGGGAATATGGTTTACAGTGGAGTGGAGCCTCTGATTCACCCCAGTGTGGGGAAAGCATTTTTGACCTGATTTCATACCGGTCACATCTGATGATGAGCACATATTTGAATGGTGATGGGAGTCACTGTGCATGGATTAAGGATGTTCAACCTGCGGCCAGCTGTTGCGGAACTACATGTTCCATCATTCCTCTGCCTTTGGGAGTCATGCTTTTAACTGTCATCGGCTTGCAATGCCTCATGGTACTTGCAGTTCTTCAACAGCTGGAGGACCACAGGTAGAGCACCCATGGATTAAGGAATATTAACACGCATGGTGGAGTTCCATTTTAAATTCACTGCAAGATGGAATATTGTTTAAAGATTTGTACACTTTATGAACTTGGCCTTTTTCTATATATACAGTATATATTTGTTCATATAAATTCTTTATATTTATCATTTATGGTCTACACCTATGAATTTGTACTTATATGGTGGTATTTCAGTATTTATTAGTCACTGGATTCAATTATTATTAAGGCAAAACAAAACATTATTTAATTTAGTTAGAGCAGCTGTTTCAGCCAGGGTTCCTCCAGAGGTAGTTAGTTCTTTGAGCTGTGGCTGATTACCCTCCCATTAGATCGTGTCTCCATGGGCCAGTTAAGTCATCTACTTAACTGCGATCGACTTTTTAGCAGTCTGGAAGGGAGGCATTCTTCCCACTGGCCACCGTTATAAGGGGCATTTTACCAACTGATCACCAATGAATTGGCTTTCATCTGCAAAAAGGAGGTTAAGAAAGGCTGAATTAGAGAGGCAGCCTCAAAAGAAAATTCTACTGTTGTACTCTCTTAAAAAAAAAACTAAACAACATTTTCTGCATTGTTTAATTGGTATGGGTGACATCTCTAGTATTTCTTTTTCTAATATATTAAAATATTTATTATGGGGTGTCCAACTTTTTGACATTCTGGGACACATTGGAAGAAGAGGAATTGTCTTAGGCCACACATAAATTACACTAACAATAAGGATAGATGATATGCAAAAAAAGTCAGACAGATCACAAGTTACCACACACTGATATAGATAATGTACCTCTCTGAGTAATGAAACTTCATTTTTTGTAATATTTTACATTATAAAAGTAAAAGAGAGCAACATAAAACTAGTGCGATATTTGACACAGTTTTTTAAAACTAACGTATCAATATTTGGTTCCATGGATGTAGTAGCAATTCTCAATAAATTCTCAAGGTTCTCACCCGATATTTTTATTCTAAATTTTCCCCTTCATTTTTTGAAAATAGTTGCTGATGAGTTTTCACAGATTGTGAAGAGTGGGAGACTTTTCTTTGGCAAGATATAATGTTTCAAAGTCCATTAAAGAGACACTGTAAACATTTTCTTCGGCTGCATGTGTTCACTAAGTGTAAATGTGTTTTTACAAAAGATTTTAAGAAAGTTTACGATTTTGTGTCGGGCCGTATACATAGCCGTCTTGGGCTGCATGAGGTCTGTGGGCTGTAGGATGGACACCCCCGATTTAATACAAGTATGAATAGAGTGAACTTTTAATACAGTATATAGACAAATATAGTTATATTTGTATATAGCATAGGCGTGCACAGGGGGGGTGCAGTGCAGATTCTCCCTGCTGCCTGGGCCCCCACTTGGTACCAATGACTCGCTGTGTTCGTTCATAGCTGAAACATAGTAAACTGTGTTTAACAAGAATCACAGAGCACTTGTAAAAATAATAGTATAAAAAAAAATTAAAATTGTAAAAAATAATAAAAATAAAAAACTACTGACACTATCCACTGCTCTGCTGACACTGTCCACTGCTCTCCTCCAAATCATTGGATTCAGGCGGTCCAATCACCTCCATGGCCACTGGTGTATAAAATCAAGCACCCAGGCATGCAGACTGCTTTTACAAACATTTGTGAAAGAATGGGTCACTCTCAGGAGCTCAGTGAATTCAAGCGTGGTAACGTGATAGGTTGCCAACTGTGCAATAAGTCCAATTTCCTTGCTACTAAATATTCCACTGTCAACTGTTAGTGGTATTATAACAAAGTGGAAGCAAATGGGAACAACAGCAACACAGCCACGAAGTGGTAGGCCACGTAAAATGACAGGGCAGGGTCAGTGCATGCTGAAGCACACAGTCCATAAAGACATGGATGAGAGAGTTTGGAGTGGAGGAACTTGACTGACCTGCACCTCAACACGCTACAACAATTTTGGCATGAATTAGAGTAGAGAATGCAAGCCAGGCCTTCTCGTCCGACATCAGTACCCAACCTCACAAATGTGCTTCTGGTAGAATGGTCAAACATTCCCATAGACACCCTCCTAAACCTTGTGGATAGCCTTTTTAGAAGAGTTGAAGCTGTTATAGCTACAAAGGGTGGGCCAACTCAATATTGAACCGTACAGACTAAGACTGAGATGTCATTAAAGTTCATGTGCATGTAAAGGCAGGCGTCCCAATACTTTTGAATCGTATATATATAAATATAAATATACACACACATGCACGTACACTCACCAGCCTCTTTATTAGGTACACCTGTTCAATTGCTTGGCAACACAAATTGCTAATCAACCAATCACGTGGCAGCAACTCAATGCATTTAGGCATTTAGATGTGGTGAAGATGACTTGCTGAAGTTCAAACCAAGCATCAAAATGGGAAAGAAAGGGGATTTAAGTGACTTTATATGTGGCATGGTTGTTGGTGCCAGACAGGATGGTCTGAGTATTTAAAAAAATGCTGATCTACTGGGATCTCTAAGGTTTACAGAAATGGTCGGAAAAAGAGAAAATATCCAGTGAGCGGCAGTTGTGTGGATAAAAATGCCTTGTTGATGTCAGAGGATAATGAGCAGACTGATTCAAGGTGATAGAAAGGCAACAGTAACTCACTCATTACAACCAAGGTATGTAGACTACCATTTCTGAACACACAACATGCTGAACCTTGAAGCAGATGGGCTACAGCAGCAGAAGACCATACTGGGTGCCACTGCTGTCAGCTAAGAACAGGAAACGGAAGCTACAATTCACAAAGGCTCACCAAAATTGGACAATAGAAGATTGGAAGATTGGCAAAATGTTGCCTGGTCTGATGAGCCTTGATTTCAGCTACGACATGCAGATGGTAGGGTCAGAATTTGGCAAAATCAATATGAAAGCATGGATCCATCCTGCCTTGTATGAACAGTTAAGGCTGGTAGTGGTGGTGTAATGGTGTGGGGGAGATTTTCTTGGCACATTTTGGTTCCCTTAGTACCAAATGAGCATTGGTTAAATGTCCTGGCCTACCTGAGTATTGTTGCTGACCATGTCCATCCCTTTATGACTACAGTGTACCCATTTTCTGATGGCTACTTCTAGCAGGATAATGCATCATGTCACAAAGCTCAAATCATCTCAAACTGGTTTTTGAACATGACAATGAGTTCACTGTACTGCAATGGCCTCCACAGTCACCAGATCTCAATCCAACAGTGCACCTTTGGGATGTGGCAGAATGGGGGATTCACATCATGGATGTGCAGCAGACAAATCTGCAGTAACTGCATGATGCTATCATGTTAATATGGACCAAAATCACTGAGGAATATTTCCAACACCTTGTTGAATCTATACCATGAAGAATGAAGGCAGTTTTGAAGGCAAAAGGGGGTCAAACCTGGTTCTAGCAAGGTGTACCTAATAAAGTGGCTGGTGAGTGTGTTTGAGCTGGGGTGTACATACTAATGGCATATGCTGCACACACCTATGGTATATACGTAGTTGTATTAAATATATTTGTTATATTTATAAATTAGGCCTAAAAGAGGGACTATTGCAGAGGAAAGCAGATTTTGGATGAAAAATTGGGCTGTTTCCTAAACTAATGGACGGTTAGGAGCTATAGTTTTACATCATATTGTGTGTTCGTACGACAGTAAATACACCTTAAGCTCTTTAGAATTTTTGTTTGGCTAGAAGAAGAATCCACGAAGCTCTATTATCAGCATTCCATGAACAATTACTTCTCATGTAGGTGGCCCAACCTTTCAATCATAGTGGACTTGTGTCTGGTCAGCACCCCTAAAGTGGGTTAGAGAAGAAAGCAACTGCGTATCATCTGCTGTAACAGATGCCGCTGCCATAGACTTAACCAGTCATTTATACTGCAGTGTGACTGGTCAGACTCCCTTGCTGGGTGCAGTCACGTTTCATTGATAGATGATTCATCTTATTTCAGCGTGTCTCCAGGCTATCGAATGTACAGATCTGTTTTTCAGCATAAAAAGGGAGAAGCTCCTCTCGGTGTATTTATAGACAAAGAAAAGCTTTAGGAATTGCCTGAGCTTTCAGTTTCCAGATTCAACTTTCACCAAGTGTCAGGCAATGACCCTGGCATTTGACCTGCTGGGGAGACATGATGTGACAGGTCATGGTGTACAAGAGACAGTCTAAGAATAATGCAGACAATATAGAATTTTTTCTGCTGGTAAATTCCTGTTGAAATGAATACAGAAGATTCATCAGTGTCTAGGGAACTGTAAAGGAGAACTCTAGAATGTAATTTCTAATTGCAACACTATTAAGCTCTCTAAATATATATTATAACTTGTTACCAACTTGGTTTCAGATTCAGAAACTGACAGGGCTGCTAATATTCACTACATGTAATCTACTACAACAGGCACCGAGAATAATTTCCTGTCTGTTCTTACTCTGTTTTATGGTCATTGGGAGTCAGCAGGGACCTTGCTGTTTCTGCACATTTTGTTACTGGTGCAGGCCTGATCAGCTATGGCAAGCCATAGCGATGTGACCACACATGTTGGCATTGACAATAGGAAGAACTGTACCCATTCTGTAAGATTGTACAGTAAACAATTAGCTCCCAACTCCAGGAACTAGTCAAAATCTACCCTTGCAGTGGGGCTCCCTGTACTGCAACTGGTACATTTTCATTACAGTTTTACTAATCCCAGGACCCTGCATTCACCATATCTGGTGTCCCAAAGTACACACAACAGGGAAATTAAATTATTTTAGTTAAAATAAATTGCTAAATACCTTTTCTCACCAGCAGTATATATCAGTCTTCTGACTTATATCAATGTCCAGCTGAGCACTGGTTAAAGCTTGTAGGAAGAGTTTTCATTCTGCTCTGACTGTCCTATGAGGCTACATAACCCCTGACCCTCTTTCTGGACAGTGCTGATTTGCCCTGTGCTGATCACCTGCACCTTCTCAAAAAACAACTCTCTAGCAATGCACACTAATCTGAGCATGTGCAGAGTGCCTCATAGGGGGTCTGTACTATCAGCAGATGGATAGGATGGATGGACTGTGGAAGAATGAGATAATCAGAGAAGACAGGATCAAATAGCCTTTTTACACAGTGCAGAGGATTAACCCCTTAGGTTCCACAGTGAGTATAACAAGCATGCTTTACTGCATATGCAGATTGATTTTACTGTTGTGGGTTTAGTAACACCTTAAGTCTAGGGAGTTGCAAAGGTTGTAATACTTGCCTTATCCCCATTCTGGTTGGCTCCAGGGCTCTCCTTTTCTTCCTCCAGCAATCCAGGCTGTGGGTGGTCCTTCTGCATCATCATGTGCAATGTAAGGTTAGATTGTAAACTCTAATGAGCAGGGCCCTCTGTTTCCTCTTGTACCAAATTGTATTGTAACTGTAATGTCTACCTTCATTTTGTAAAGCGCTGCGCAAACTGTTGTCGCTATATAAATCCTGTATAATATAATAATTAATACTGTGTTGTACTGTACTTGGAGAAGGTAGGAAGGCACCATCGAGAGGATTATATATTTGGTTGTATCACTGGAAGGAATATGCTGGACTAAGGAAAAAGGTAAGCTGAAGGCATTCTGTAAACGGCACACGCTGAGTGCAGTACCCCCTGTGTTCACTATGCTACAGGGGAGCTGCTCGACACAGAACCTGGAAGACAGCGGAGATCACTGCAGTAGCGGAGACTATGTGATTACTATTGTGATTTCCAGCTCCATAGGGATCCTGCAGGTATGGCATATGCAAAGTGACATTGGTCCAAGCTGAACTAATCTAGCTATGCTACAAAAATCATACCTCAAATGCAACTTCAGGGAATATACTTAAGGTAGTCCTCAACTCCTCCCACCCCCCATGGTTTTTCCCATTTACCTGCAGTGCTGTAGTGCTCTTCAAAGCACATACTCACCCGCACAGCAAATCCAGTATTCGGGTGCCCCACCAGACCACCCTCTGGCCACTTTAGCCTTTTCGGAGAGCCTCCTGGGTTATGTGATACCAGTATCTCAGAAGGATGCAGGACCATTCCTAGGCCGAAAAGGCAGCAGAGGGTAGGGTTACAAATTTAAAAAAATAGGTAGGAAAAAAATGTAGCTGTAATTCAGCTTAAAGAGGGGGAGAATGTTAAAATAAAGGCTCTTTGCCAGCAGAATACAGTAGCTTAGTGGGAGTCATTCCCACCTCCACATTGAATGTATGGATGGGGGAATCAGGTAATTTTTTTTTATTTAACCCACTGAGTTGAAAAGAAAATAGACCATGTATGGCCTGCCTAACCTTTGAGCGTTTAGTTCTGCTTTAAGTGAACGTTTTTGTTCCCAGCCTTCAGCTTTAACAATTTTTTTGCCCAAATATATACTTTTTATACATGTAGCACTACCCTCTTGAGGGTCTCTGTGTTTCTGGATCCCTCTAAGCTTCACACAGCCAGGCAACACATATTTTCCACAATTGCATCCACAGTCAAGTACAGTCCATGAGGTTGGTTTGTGTTATTTTTATTAGGAGATGTAACTTGGATAGGGTAACTGAGATTATGGGATTCCCAACTTGACTGAAAAAATGCAAAGGGACAGCTTCCTTCCTATTTACAGAAACAGATTCTGGACTGTTCTTTCCTTGAAAGAAGTCAGTCATTGCAGATCAATAGCAACTGCCCTTTACGGGCTGGGGACTCTCAGCCACTCTGAAAGTTAGCTCAACTTGTTGCAAACTAAATGCAGAGATATCTCCTCTCCCTTGTAGAACTGCTCCCAGCTCCACAGCCTGCAAACACTACCAGCCCTCCTGGCTGCTCTGAAGATCTCCCAGGACAAAGATAAGGGGTTAAGCACAACACTGTCCTTTGAAAGCTTGCAACACATGGCAGTCTTTCCACTTGTGAATCTCTGGGTGTGCTGATGCACTCACCCTGTCCTCCTTACTGCAACTACATGCCCCCCCCCAGGCCTAGGGGACCCCTCCCAGGCCACCAACAGCCTCCTCAGCACTCCATCATCCACCCTACTCCGCTGCCAGCCTGACTCTCCCATATTTATGGGTACCACTCTACCCGGGCCTTCAAACCAGGAATTGGTTAGACTCCCATAAAAATGCAGATTACATCTCCACTCCTTCTGCCCACTGGCTTCTGGAAGTTTCCATGGTCCTCCAAAACCATGTACAGGCGATAGAGTCCCAATCCTGAAGCCATCCAGCCTGACCTGCAGTAACCAAACCTAATCACAGACTCACACAGTCACTATGAGTCATAAATAATAAATTTACCTACACTAACCCTAGTAGCACACTAGAGGGTGCTACATACAGTTTGTATTTTAAAAAAAGTGTTTTGTGTAATTTCACTTGATCCTTTTCTTTGTAGTGTGAACATTAAAAAAGCATAGTCAAAATGAAAATTCCAATGGAAAGGCTTTCCATTAGAACTAATAGAAATTCTTCCATACTTAGTACTGTCTGGCTGGGAGACTTTTGGAGAGGAGGCAGTGCAGCTCCCAGTGAGCAACACTATGAAGATCTCGAAAGAGTTAGGACAGGTAAGTATATAGCCAGGTACACACGTACAGAAATTTGACCGGTTCAGCAGGTCTGTGTATACCCTTGCCTGTTCGTCAGAAGCCAGTCTAATGACCAGCTTCTGTTGAATGGTCATGCTGGAAAACCAGCATTCGATCAGCTGATCTGTGTATTATGATGCAGACGGAGCCCCACTCTCAGAATACAAAAGCGTAGTGGGAGAGATCCATGGGTCCATCTTGCTTGCATAGATGTTGGGCTCCGTCAGTTTTTTCATTCAACCCACTGGCTGAACGGAAAAACAAAACTGTGTATGTACACCCAGGTTAAGACTAGAGGTGTTGCTAAGGAAGGAGGGGGTTATTTAAAGGATAACTGTATTGAATTGGGAGTTTGAATAGGACTTACTATGCTATTTAATTCTCCAGTTATGTAGTAGAAAAGCTAAATGAAATCAGGAGATCTCAGTGCTGCTCTGTGCTTGGACACTGCAAGTAATTATTCAAAATTTAAGCATTTTAGTCCTTCAGCAATTCATTACACTGCAATATTAATGAGGACCCTGACAGCTTTGATAGGATCATGCTGCTTTTTTTGTAACTAGAGAACTTCTCTGAGCCCTCTTCTCTTGAGGTCAGATTGCCTTTTGATAACTTTAGGCTGGACAAATAAAAATAAAGCTATTAAAGTTGTTTGATAGAAGTTTACATGCATTTTGATTAAGGGCTCCAGAATAACGAGCACTGAGGTCTTAAAGAACATCTCAAGCCAAATATGTTTTTAATCAGTTTGGGCAGACCAGGTAACAGATAAAGCCTCTGTCCAGCATTTTTGTAATCTTTTTCCCCTTGGGGAACTTTCCATCTGTAGGCAGGTGCCTACATGGAGTAATGTTGTGTTAACAAGCTAGATAGTTCTCCCAGATTGGGAAGGGGTTAAGCTCTGGGATGCCATGTTCCAGTACTTTTTGGGTTCTGTTTTCCTTCCAGGTTCATGTATACAGTAAATAGGGTTAGGCCAGGCCCAGGAGAGCCAACATAGGATTACTGGAGTAGGATTGCTGGATCAGTAGGCTGACAAGGATACAGAGTCTTGGAGGGAGATCGCCAGAATTGGACGGCATCATGTATGAATTTGCACCTTTTCAGGTACCACCTGGGCAGCCATAACATAGCCAATTAGGTTTTAAACTATACTGAACTTGTGTATGTGCTGCCATGGAAGCCAATAAGGTTTGACAAAGCAGAGTTCCAGTAATTTTTGTGTTTATTGAAAGTCAGCAGTTACAGTTTTTGTAGCTGCTGACTTTTAATAAACACACACTCACCTGTCCCAGGGTCCAGCAATGTGCTCACATGCGTTGTCCCTTCTCTACCTCTTCTCTGCCCAGCGCCAGCATCACAACTCTGGGCACCAGACTGTGACAGCTTGTGGCTTCACAGCCGGGTGCCCACTGCATATGCTCAAGTCGAGCTGTGCTTTCTCATTGGTCCGACAGTCTTCTGTAACCTGTGAAGGTTCCCAGGAGACTGCAGGAGGGAGGAGGGGGCCGAACTTCTGGCTCACTTTGCTGCGGCAAACTGAGCCAGAAGTGGGAGTGGGTTACTGTCAAAAACAGACAGGTATCTGCCCCCCCTCCCCCCCAAAAGGTGCCAAATATGGCAGTGGAGGGGGGGAGGAGGCAAATAAGCGGAGCTTATGCTTTTGAGTGGAACTCCATTTTAAACTGTTCCTAAGCCTGGTCTGAAGTTACTTAAAGGAGTGCACGATGGTTTCTACTGTATGGGAATAACAGAGCCTGTAAAGCACACACTAGGTACAGAAGTTAGGCCACTACAATGGGTTAATTTGGCAGAAGGTGTGGAGGAAGAGGACACTTGCCATAGGTAACTGGGAACTGGTGGAGAGTGTTAAGCATGGTACCTGGAGTGGCAACAGGTCCTCTGATAGAGAGGGGGTTGATGTTCCACCTCCCTCCCTATCGGTCGGTTTCTGGGACCAAACCTGTGGTATGGAGACACCACAGCCTAGCTGCATGGTATGGGAGAGCAGAAGGAGTTACCTAGGTACATGCATGAGTTACGTGCTATGTGCATGGTGGGATCCTATTCTGTCACTGGGAGTGAGGTAACAGAAGTACACTGGACAGGTAGAGAGGGCACGGGCTCTGCAGAGTCACTCCTAATAGCAACATATAATGAAGAAGTTGTGTAGTGACACGAGACAGAATGCTTCACTAAGGAACTCTGGGTACAGCTGCACACAATGTACAGCCAACCTCTAAACCGGGGTATCGCCATATTGTTGACTTTCACATGAACATGGCCCCACCTGGTCCCAGGCATTGATGAGCACACATACACACACATACACAAGGTTCCCCCTTGTGCAGGGTGTGTAAACCTGACCAACATATCCTTTAGCCTGGGTTCACATATGTGTGGTGCGGTATATCACATGTGATTCGCACAGGAAACCGCACCACATTCCTGTGCAAATCACATGCGTTTTGTGTGCAGTGCGATAGGAGCCATATACTTTGTATGGCTCTATTCGCCCCGCACCCGCACCAAAAACACGCAGGACCCTTTTTTGGGTCCGCACTAGAATTGGATCCTATAGGTAGTCACACCTATGCAATCCAGTTTTCGGGGTGTTGTTAACTTAACATACACACCCGCAGCGGTTCGCATGAACGGGGTGTGATTCTGATGCGGTGCGGAATTTGCACTGAAAACGTTGCAAATTCCAAACCGCATCAGTGTGAACCAGGGCTAAAACACAACAGGAATTAAGATGAAATCCCTTGAAAGTGTTTGAAATCCCCTGAAAGACAGCTGTCACTGGAACAAGAGCGCTCATTAGCGCTCTATTCTTACTCTGCTGACAACTAAAAATTCAGGATATTCCCTCACTTTCAGTCCCTGTAACAATGATCACCATGACAAAAAAGTGACGAGTCTCCTCAACTAGTACAGCAAAAGCCTCTAGCTCTTCTACTAAGGTCTCAAATAAAAACATGATGTTTTGGGAACATGCAGGTCCCCGTTGCAAAGGAGGCAGGTATGGATGAATGACATTACAATGCCTGCAGCTAAAGAGGTCAGTGAGGAGTTATTTCAAAAAATTATTTATTGCATATTAAAGCCCCTCTCCAAGCACATATAACACACACACACACTATTTTTTTTTTAAAGAAAAAATGTTTTATTTACCTGATTGTTCCACAATGGGGCCTCTTCTAGGAGTGGAGAGCAGTGGTCTACTGCTGCACTCATTACTCACCACAGACCAATTGCCTCATGATGATGTCATCAAACCATGCAGTCTTCTGGAGTCTAAGGGAGTGCCATCCCTGAGAGCTTATATAAAGTCTCCATGACACCCAATTAGTGATGTGGGACCCTTTCACTCTACTGTTTTGAAGATACAAGACTCGAGTGCAAGCATTTAGATTACTTTTTTTGCTGCAGTGATCAGTTAGAGGGTGGTGGAGATAATAGTATGTAGGGATGGGCCCTGGCTGGATCAGAGCTTTATGTACATAATTAAATGCTCAAAGACTGGTAACAGTTCTACTTTAAGGCTATCTGTCTTGCAGTAGTATGAGGCACTCATAACCATCAGCTCCCATTTAGATTTTATTCCTTTATAAAGGATATGGATGTACACTGGTCACATCTGCCAATTTTAGTCAGAAGCTGGTCAATTTACAAAATACCTTTGGGATATAAAAATATGAAGAATATATAAGCTCCATGCAGTTAGCACCCAGGCTCCTTCTACTTCATGCCTTCATTGATAGCCACTAAGCATCCGCAGCAAGCATAGATAACCATAATTACATGTGGACATTTACTTGCGTGCATCGATGACAAGCCTTACATTTTATATGATTAATGCCACACACTCCTGCTACTCTCTACACATTCCCTCAGACCCTATGCCTTTATATAGCATTCAGAAGATTGACAGGGGGAAGCATTCCAAGACTGTAGCATCTCTACAGCCATGCACACACTCCGGGGAACGTCTTAAATAGAAAGCATTACAAACATCCAACTCTAATGATGTGAGATTGTCTGTTGACAAGTTCAGCACAAGGTCGAGTGGATACCCCACGTGTAGGGAGCAAACGTCTTTTATGAAGAGTCTTACATTGATTTTTTATTGCCAATGTCCAAGTAGACTTGGAAGTGAACATTTCTAAAAGAGAGAAGGTGAAGGACAAACTAGCTCAAGAATTACATCCACTTTAAAAAGGAAAAAAAATGTGTTATTAAAAGCACACGTTCAAGGTGAATAAATGGGTCCACTACACTGACATTTTCTTAAGGGGGACTCCGCTTTGCAAAAGTGGCTATAATATTTGAAATTGCTACACAAGCCATTTTATAAATAAATGTATATCTAAAGCCAAAACTATTTTGTACTTTTCACTATTGCAGGGAAAGGTTAAAACTTCTCTTATGCCATTGGGGAGATTTCCCTTCATTTTTCAGCCCCCTTGAAACAGGAGGAAGTAAGAAGAAATCCCTCCAAAGTGCAGGGATATCAATTCTTAAGCAGCAGTCAAGAAAACAAATGTTCCCACTGGAAGACCCTCTGTTCCTATTCTGGTGACATGTCACAAGTTAGAATTTTCTTTACTTCCAGCGACAATGGTCACTAGGATAAATAGGGTGTATTTCACCATTAAAGACAAACACAGCAATAAAAAACTGGCCAATGTCCTAACCATTCCCTTATGTCTTTAGATACACTGTAATGTCATTAAACATGATCTTTCTATTTCAATCTACACTGTGGTCTATAGGCTGAAGGCTATGGGATTTCATGAGTTATTTTACTTTAAAGCCCTTTACTTCTTAGAAAAGAGATCAGCACCTCAGTAGTCATCAAAATTTATGATGAACTACTTTCTGCAAAAACCCACATAAAGTCCTGTTAAATAAAAAAAACCCTGAAATATGCCAGTTTAAATAGGTCACCCATATCTTTACGGAGGCCAAGAGAGTGATAGCTAGAGCTTGGAAGAACTCCACAATTCCCTTTGCAGAAGTTAAGCACCAGGTTTCTCAAGTTATGTTCTTTGAAAAACTCACAGCAATGCAAAATAAAACCATGGAAAATACTAGAAAAATGTAGGAGCTGTGAAGTGAGTTCTATCATCCTTCTATCTTCCACAGAGACACCCTGACAATATAACATTTATTGATTGAGATAGCTTTTTACCTTTGCGTAGGGAGGCTCTTATCTGGACCTTTGAAGTGGTTGTAACATTACCACATGTGTGGAACCCCTTGTATTAGTTCCTACTCTCATTTCCCTTAAGCAATGCCGGATTACCAAATAGGCAGAGTAGGCACCACTCCATTAAAAGGACCCCTCCACGATGGAGCAAAATAATATTGATTTGATCTTGATATAGAATTTCTTAAATTGCTTACAAAAGATAGAACAAATAAATCAACTCAAAGAAAAGAAAACATTACATTAAATGCTCTATAGAGAAAATACTGTATTAATGTAATGTACCCAATAACAACTTAAAGTGTTACTAAACACATAACCCATTTACTATATCTGGTTTTTCACAGTTCACAGAACATGGAAATGCAATTATTTTAGTAAATATAAACTGCTAAATACCTTTTCTAATCAGCAGTTAGAGCAGTCTTGTGACTTCTATCAGTGTCCATCAGAGCACTGGTTAAGGCTTATAGGAGGAGTTTTCATTCTCCCCTGATTGTCCTATGAAGCTGCATAACCCCTGACCCTCTGTCTGGACAATGTTGTCTGGCCATGTGCTGATCACATGCACTCTTCCAAGAGGGAAAAAAGCCCCTCTAGCAATACAAACCAAACTTAGCATGTGCAGCTTGCCCCCAAGGCTCTCTTCTGTCAGCAGATGGATTGGGGACAGTAGAAGAATGGGAGGATCAGAGACGACATTCTCAAACACCCTTTTTACACAATGCAGAGGATTAACCCCTTAGGTTCCACAGTGAGTATAACAAGCATGCTTTACTACACATACAGACTAAATTTTACTGTTGTGGGTTTAGTAACACTTTAAAGTACATAAACCATAGACATCAGGTTCACAATACAGTGTGTCTCTTAAAATGATATTTTTGGCAATTTAAAAGAATAAAAACTAACATGTCATACTTACCTGATCTGTGCAGTGATTTTGCACAGAGCAGCCCTGATCCTACTTTTCTCAGGTCCCCATCCATCGCTCCTGGCTTCTCTTTCCTGCTGGGTGCCCCCAGAAAAAGCAGCTTTCTATGGGGGTACCCAAGCAGGATCTCTCTCAAGCTACTGCTCTGTGTGTCTATTCACACACAGAACTGGGGCTCGCCCCCACCCCTTCTCTCTCCTCATTGGCTCAATGGCTGTGATTGACAGCAGCAGCAAATTGGCTCCCACTGCTGTCAAAGCCAATGAAGAGGGAGAGTCCCCGGAGAGCCGAGGCTCTTGTGCATATCACTGGATCACATTGGGGCTCAGGTAAGTTTTTTTTTGGGGGGGCTGCTGCGCACAGAAGTAAAAAACCTTGAACCTTTACAACCATCTTCTTAAAGCCATCAGTTTGTAAAACATTTTGGTGCAACCTACGTATGTGTAATGCACAGTACAGTAGTGATGGTCATCTCCATCTGGCGATTAACGTACACACTACTTAGTTCAATGTTATCCCACTAGAGTGCTCGCACGAGAATCCTCCAGAAACCTGTGAGGGTGGCCCCAAGGTTTTGACTGCCTAGCGGCCTCCACAGAGTTTACTCCAACACTGCCCTTAACTCATTCCTTCTTCCTCTTCCATATACTCTCTTGTCTAATACCTTTAATTCCCATCCTTTTCCCCTTTTTCCTCTTTCTTCTCCTTTTACTATTTCCCCTCTTGGTAGCCTCAACCCCTGCTTTTAGATTCCTTTACTTGTTACTTCAATTTAGGAATCTCATGCTGGGAAAGAGTAGCAGTAAAGAGAAAAAAAATCATAAAAAGTTATTACCTGCTCTTAAGTTATTTTTGCAAAAAATGTTCTTATCACCGGTTGTCTATTTATACTTGATAACATATCAGAGCAATTGTTTTGACTGTTCTATGTATCTCAAATGTTTGGAATACCTTTATATCTCACTTCTTTGAATCAAAAATGTATTGACAAAAAAAATAAATGGTAGATTTTATGCAGAACAGTATGATGTGCACGGAAATTATTGCTATGCTAACAAATTACACAGAATTGATATTTTTGCTATTTTTTGACAGTTCTTTCTGCTACAGTCTTGTATATATTATTTAGTTGTTTTTTTCTGACATTCAGTGACCCCCTAAAATGGTTTGTTTCTTTTCTGTCTAGTGATAGAAAGGTGTGAATAAGCAGTGGTACATAAAAACAGAGTTGAAAAGGGTGGATTTTCTCCACATATGTTTTGGGCCACACATTTGTTCTTCATCAGCAGTAGGAATAGACATTTCATATGGATTTCTTACACTTTGTCACAATATTCTAAGATTGTTTAGTACCAGCCAGAATAAGAAAAAAAGAAATTATGTTTTCCAAAGATAATACAAGCAGAGGGGTGTACTTAGGACATCAAAGGTTGTGAGCCTACAAACTCTGTGATGAAAACCTCTCCCTGCACATTCGTGACTCCCAGTGACTGATCCCCAACTCGCAGGGCAAAAAAGTGTCCTTGCTGCACTAGGATCCTTGGTTTGAGTTCCATTCAGGATACTACCTGCATGGAGTTTGCATGTTGCCCTTGTACTGTGTGAGTTTCCTCCAGGTACTCTGGTTTCCTCCCACATTCGAACAACATGCTGGTAGCTTTACTGGCTCCTTTTTATAATTAGCCCTACTTTTTTCTGGTTGATCTTTCCGGATAGCAATATTTCATCTGTAGTCAATAACCCATTCAACTGATATGCCTTAAGCGGGGAAGTTGATTTGGATTGAGAACTGGAAGATATGATCTTAAGTTATCATTTGCATCCTTGTTTTCATGTTGCAAACTTATAATCAGGGAAAAGAAAATATGATCGACTTCATGACCAAAGCATTTCAGTGTTTGCAGACTGATGCAATATCGATAAGTTTCCACCCTTGCTTATTGACTCAGTTTGATTGAATTCTATCTAAATGAATTTGAAATAGATCAGAAGTTATGCCTCTTCGATTGTTTGCCATTTGAATAGATTTGATTGAATCACACAATGATCGAATGATAACATCAAAGTATGTAGGTCACCATAATGGTCTAATAAAATGATTCTTCACAGAGTTGGATAATATGATTGATTCTGTGAGTTATGGAAAAGCAAATGCTACAACGTCATCAATCGATTTTGAGCAAAAATAACCAATTTCATCAAAAGTATTCTGATCATTTTGAACAGAAAATCCAATTGTAGGGGAAACAGATAGACTGATATTGTTAAAAATAGAATTCCAGCCTAAACCCTAAAAATGCTTCCTCCCCCACATAACACCTATGCTGACTAACCCGTGTAAAAAGATGTATATACCCTCTCTGGTCCAGCAATGTGATCCCCTATGCAAGTCAGCAGCGGCTGCAGGGGAGAGGAGAGAGTGCTCAACAACAGCTGGGTATTCAGTAAGTAAGCGATGACTTCACCCATTAGCTCCCATGTCCCAGCTACCTTCGGTGCTCTTTTTTCTCTTCTGAAGCCACTGCTGCCTGACACAAGGGAGCAGGATCACATGACCGGTAGTATATACAAAGGGAAGTTCCACTGACGATTCTCCTCCCTCCTCCTGTAACACTTTTGGGAATTATTTTTTTGGGGGGAACAGATATCTATTTCTAGCAGGTACCTGCTCCCAATTCTGTTGGAAACAACTAGGCAATCCCACAAAATGTTCCCCCCACCACCCTGCCTGCAACCTCTTGTGACACATTACAGGTCCCAGGAGGCTGTGGGATCAGTGGCATATTTACCGCAAGGCAAACAAGGCGTTTGCCTAGGGCGGCAATTTTCAGAAGAAGGGACACATGTGGCAGGGAAGGGGACTTTGTGAGGCTCCCCCATGGAATTCAAAGAGACTGCATACTGCTAGAGTGTGTAAACGTCCCACACAAGGATGGAAGACACTGGTTTTGGCTCCAGGGATGGCCAGCTGCATTTCTGGAGAGGTTAAGGTTAGTGTTTGGCGGGGGCTGGGAGGGGGTCTGTTAGCGGAGAGTGTTGGCGGTGGGGCTCAGGTGGTGGTGGGGGGTGCCCAATTTTAGTGTTGCCTAGGGCAGCACAATAACTAAATACACCACTGTGTGGGATCATTCACAGGGGGGAGTGCAGCTCGAGAATGAACAGTGGGAAGCTGATTGTGAAGCTACAAGGAGTCACAGCCGGCTTCCTATAGTCAACACGATGGCACCAGGGACCTGAAGATTGGCAAAGGACCACCCCAGGTGAGAACAGCACTGGATCCCTGGACAGGTAAGTATCTGTTTATTAAAGTTAAGCACCTACCTACAGTATTTGTATATGTACAGTATTTCTCTTTAAGTTTAGCTAAATTAAATTATAATCAAGACTTGTGAGCTGCTATAGCGCTTGCTAAGTGCCAAACCAAAAATACAAATTAACAAATTATTAGATCGCCTGCACCTATCACATACTCATACAAATGTGCCTAATTAATTATAAATGCCAAATTGTGCCACACTCCACTGTTACCAATAAATCATGAATACATGTATATGTGCCCAAATCACATATAGCGCAATATTACATAAATCCACTGTAAGTAACAAAATAGTCCATATATATTTCTTCAAAATTCTTGTGTTCACTTAAAATATATAAATTCTGTGCTTCTTAATTCATCTCCTGTGTGAAAATTCACTTTAAAATTCGTGCACCCCCACCGGTTGTGCTCTCACCTCAAATATATGACCAAACCGTTAAGTGACGTCATATAAAGCCTGTGTCCCTTTAATTGGACAAAATATGGATGGGATAGTGTCCTGTTGAGTGGGATCCCTTTCACTCATCAATTGGCTCTCCTACCACAATGCATATGTTAAAAGAGTAACCAGATCATAGTGCTTTATCCTTAAACAACCATTTATTAATAAAAAGTAGTACACTCACATGATCAATGTACAGAAAGCGCTTTGTGCAAAAAAATTGCGTCCTGAATTTTGGCAGTGATGCTATCCTGTGTGTATCCAGGAACCATCGAGCGTCGTGACTTCAAAGCCCCTCCCCTGCATGTTACGTCACCAAGTCACGTGGCTTCATCACGTAGAAATGAACATATATGGACTATTTTTGTTATTTACAGTGGATTTATGTAATATTGCACTATATATCATTTGGACACATATACATGTATTTATGATTTATTGGTAACAGTGGAGCGCGGCACAATTTGGTATTTATAATCTCTTTAAATTTAGGCTGAAATTCTCCTGTAAGTGTATGGCATATCTGACAATCTTTTCTACCCTCTTATTGTATTTTTCTACCAGATAGTGAATTGATTGACAATACAATTGTATATAAAATAGTTCTTTGTATGACCATCAGAAATTTCCCTTTGTATACTATTCATACATCAGCACCTTTGTGGTTTCCTTTCACATATTCCAACTCTACTTTGAAACAACTAGATAATGCATGTAGTAATAAATAAAAAAAAACTACAACACTGAAAAGAAGTGTGTGGAGCTCTAGGGAACACTGCAAGTTAATAACATTACCTCATTCCATAGTGGAAAAAGCTGGCCATAATTTCTGCTTAATGAATGACGGCAGGAACATATTTGCCTCTTTGTAAGCACTAAACAATGCGCAGAGCTGTTATGTGAGAAAAATGTGCACTTATGCTTTAAATATGAATTTTTATGGAAGAACATTCCTAAGCAAATCATTTTTAAAGAGTAAAACTCGCTTAGCCACAAAGTTTCGTCATTGACATATGGGTGAAATACGATGTACACTAATGGACGTGCTGATACTCGAGCCCAGAAAGATTTATTTGTTGAAATGGGCAGATTTATCTGTTGAAGTGCTGTGACAGCTGTGAAGTTGAATGAATTATAAGGAATGCAGGACACTTGAAGCTGAAGCTATCCTGTGAGGACGTATATACGGGCTGATTCTAGGTGTACTTGGATTTTAGGTCCGAGCTAACGGGGGTCATAGAGTGCCAAAGACAGGCAAAAGATAGAAAGTGAGACTTCTGTTTTCATTATGTGTTCATTTACACTGGGCTGGTGTACTGTGGTGCATTACTGCATGCATGTTAAAAGGAGAAGTGTGGCCAAAGCTTTTTTGGTCATATTTCTCCTGGGGATCATAAGAGTGCATTTAGTTGTGTACTCCTGTGTCCTAGATTCAGCCAACAGCGGGCTAAAGCCCGTTACTGACTGACATCACAGAGCAGGAATCCCGACAATAATGTCGAAATCCAATCAGATGCCTGACTGGCAGCTTGCTCAGCCTGTCAACATGCTGCTGAGAGCCTGAGCCAGCCATTCTTGCCTTCTCCACAACCCAACCGTCAACTGACAGTTACCAGCTCTCTGCTAATTGAAGACCATGAACTGCGTGAGTGATCAGCGCTCTTTGATTGCTCAGTTCTTGATGTAGAGCCAGTGGGTGGGAAGCTGCAGCATTGGA
The DNA here is from genome assembly GCF_062004578.1 of Staurois parvus. Taxonomy (NCBI): domain Eukaryota; kingdom Metazoa; phylum Chordata; class Amphibia; order Anura; family Ranidae; genus Staurois; species Staurois parvus. The sequence continues at coordinate 7,401,827 of NW_028318784.1, forward strand.
TTCATGCTGCAGCTATCTAGTTGAGCTTGTATGTTTGTTTTTCGGAATCCTGCACTTCTCTTTTAAGGCTCAGTTCACACTGCTGTGACTTGGGATTCGACTTGTGCGACCCCAAGTCCCTTCACATGTGAAATCCCATGTTAGTCAATGAGAGCTGTCTTAGTTAGCACTACTGGAATCACTCTGACGTTAGCAAAGGTTCCTGTGCTACTTCAAGGCGACTTCTATCCTACTTGTGTGTATTTTGGTTATGAAGATGAGGAGAGGGGAAGGTATTTTGTAATTCAAACATACTTCCTATCCTGGTGTGAAAATGAAGCATCTACGGGTTTACTCTGTTTTTAGGTTCAAGCTAGCAGGGGTCTCAGGATGCCAAGGACAATGGTAAGAAGATTGGACCTGAGACCTTGGCTTTCCACTTGCCTTCCAGAGGATTAATTTCCCCCCCCCCCCCCCTCTTCCTGACCAGGCCTTTTTTTGCAATATGGCGCTGCGTTACTTTAACTGACAATTATGCGGTTATGCAGAAATTTACATCCCTTTTTTTCTACAAATAGAGCTTTCTTTTGGTGGTATTTGATCGCCTGTGCATTTTTAATTTTTTGCGCTATAAGCAAGAAAAGACCAACAATTTTGAGAAAAAAAACAATATTTTTGACTTTTTGCTATTAAACATGTCCAATAAAAAAACTTAAAAAATCTAATTTCATCATAAATTTAGGGCAAAATGTATTCTGCTACATGTCTTTCCAAAAAAACCCCCAATACATGTAAATTAACTGGTTTACCTGAAAGTTATAGCATTTACAAATGGCGGTATATATACTGGAATTTAATGGCGGCGGTCAATGACTTATAGTGGGACTGCGTCGGGCATTCTGACACTGGGGGGTACTGACTTGGTGTCACTGACATCCTCAGTGATACCAATACAGTGACCAGTGCTAATAAAAAGCACTGAAACTGTACTAATGACACTGAGCAGGAAGGGGTTACCATCTGGGGTGATCAAAGGGTTAACTGTGTGCTGTGTGTGTTTTACTATGAGGCTGTGTTTGTGCTTTCCACTTTGAGCACACTGCTTTGAATGGCTCTGCTATGCAGAGCCATACAAAGCAGTGTGCTGGAGCTGACAGGGGAGAGAACTGTATTGTCTACATACAGTTCTCTCCCCCGTCAGTAAAAACAAGTATTTAATTAAAAAAAAAAAGACAGTGGTTTATTATACAACTGAATACACAGTGCTTTAACAATCTAAATGTCATTCAGTTAGGTTCTTCACCTCACACAAGCCAAGAAGGATCGTGCTTCACACCAATGATATTACAGCATTCAGTGAATTTAATGAGCAAGCAAACAGGACAAGCAACAAGCATGGCAAACCTCCCACTAGAGGCTTCTACTAACGCATTACAGATTTATCATGAGTGCCTTTCTTTAAGCCCTGTAAGCAGTGAAGTGTATTAGCCTCTAACGGGACAATTCCTGTGTGTGCTGCTTTTTAGTTTTGGATAGAGTGGAGATGGATTAGAACACCTGCCAGTTTTTATTGCGGTCTGTGCCCCTGTTAGGGACATTCACCCACTTATCATTATCAATGAAAGTGAAAGAAAATGAAAATCCCAAATTTTGGGTTGTCACCAGAATAGGAGTAGAAGGGAAATCTTCCAATGGGGACACTAGATCTGGTGACACCCAGGGATTCCCTCACTTGGCAGGGTTTTTCTTTCAGTTCCTGTTTTAGCTATGGGACAGGAAGTGAAGGGAAATCTCCCTAATGGGACACAGATGGCAAAAAAAACCCCTCTCCTAACCTAGGTTCACATTGTAGTGGCCCCTGCGTTCCCTGTTTGACGTGTCAGTAGAGTAGTAGATGGTATCATTAGGGCAGAGGACGGTGTCAGTAGAGCAGTAAGCGGTATCCGTAGTTTTATTTATTATTTTGTACAATTTTATTTATTTTTTTCCAATATCATTTTTTAATTTTTTTTTTTACAATTTTTTTTAGAAGCCCCATTGGGGAGCTTTAGTGTAATATCATGGGTTTAAACAAACCCCTGATGTCTCACTTTTGAGGCAGAGAAAGGAACTGAGGACAGAGATTCCCCAGTCCTTATCTCTGCAGCCTCAGCTGCACTGGACAGTGAATGAATGGGAAGTGCTCTGTGCTGAGGGGCTTCCTTTTCATTGCCAAACTGAAGCACAGTAAACACAATTTACTATGCTTCAGCTATGAATGAATGCATTGAGTGATTGGTGCCGAGTGTGCAGATTCCCTAACATGGGAAATCTGCACAAACTGGGTGATTAGGGTGTGTCCAGGCATGCCCAGGCGCACGTCTTTGATCAAAATATATGTTACTCAAAGTCCAAAGTCATGTTCTTAGCTAATGAGGGGACATTTGTTGGTCACAAACAGGTCCAGAATAGTTGAAAGATATTTCCCTGACCCTTAGGAGGCATTTAAAGTTCATTGTATTCTTTAAACTACCTTCATTTTACCTTCCCTATGGATTCCAATGCATTTAACTGATTGGTAAAATTTTACCTAAATTTGGACAAGGTGAAAACTCTCATTTGGAAGAGAGACTTTATATACTGTAACATATTCTTTCCACATTTCTGCCACTTAACAAACAAACACATTGGATGATAATAATAATAATTTAAAAATGTATATATATATATATATATATATATATATATATATATATATATATATATCCATTTAATGTGTTAAGTTTGATTGTGTGTAAGCAATGCATGCAATCTGTTGTTTCATGTGAGCTTTCGGAAGCTTAGCTGACCCAGGGACATGTGGCATTTTAGCAGCTGTAGTGTAGACATTCAGCTTACTGGAGAATGCTTCTCCTTTGATTTATGGTAAAGATAGAATCTATATTGTAATTAAGGCAGACTGAAAAGAACATAATGTTTAACTTCCTCTGTTAGAACAAAATAGCATAGTACAGCTCCAGCAGAACCATCTCACTAACAATTTCTTTTCTTATCTTCCAGCACAGATAAGTGGCACCTGGGCATACAAATGAAACAGTTACCAGAAATAGATTTCTTTTAATAAAACAGACCAATTAATATCTGGAAAGTCATATTTCATTACCATGTTCATAGTTCATTACCAATTCAACAGTAAATTCATTTTTTTAAGTTTTTGTAAGCCATTAAAGTGGAACTGTACTACCATGTTAATTTAAACCTATGATGCCAGTCATGCTGAGATGGATAAAAAAAAGAGTAACAGAAATATACAGAGAATGCTGTTTCTGGCTCCCTTTAGTGCTGGGCTTATAATCAAAATTCGTGTTATGGTCATGTGATCTCTATAGAGGCAGGAAATCAAAGATCAGATTGGTGGATTCTTCCCTTTATCAGAGATCAGATTGGTCGATCCTTCCCTTTATCAGAGATTAGATTAGTTGATCCTTCCTATTAACAGAAATAAGATTGGTTGACTCTTCCCTTTATCAGAGATCAGGTTTGTTGTTCCTTCCCTTTATCAGCCATCAGGTTGGTTGATTCTTCCCTTTATCAGAGATCAGATTAGTTGATCTTTCCCTTTATCAGAGATTAGATTGATTGATCATTCCCTTTTTTTTAGAGATCAGATTGGTTGATCCTTCCTTTTATCAGAGATCAGGTTAATTGACCCTTACCTTTATCAGAGATTAGATTGATCGATCCTTCCGTTTGTTATAGATTATATTGGTTGATCCTTCCCATTATCAGAAATAAGATTAGTTGATCCTTCCCTTTATTGGAGATCGGGTTGGTTGATCCTTCCCTTTATCGACGACCGGGTTGGTTGATTCTTCCCTTTATCAGAGATCAGATTGGTTGATTCTTCCCTTTATCAGCAACCAGGTTGGTTGATTCTTCCCTTTATCATAGATCAGATTGGTTGATCCTTACCTTAATTAGAAATAAGATTGGTTGATCCTTCCCTTTATCGCAGATTGAGTTGGTTGATCCTTCCCTTTATCAGAGATCAGGTTGGTCGATCCTTCCCTTTCTCAGAGATCAGATTGGTCAATCTTTCCTTTATCAGAGATCGGGTTGGTTGATTCTTCCCTTTATCAGAGATCGGGTTGGTTGATTCTTCCCTTTATCAGAGATTGGGTTGGTTGATTCTTCCCTTTGTCAGAGGTTGGGTTTGTTGATTCTTCCCTTTATCAGATATCAGGTTGGTTGATCCTTCCCTTAATAAGAGATCAGAGTGGTTGATCCTTCCTTTTATCAGAGATCAGGTGACCAAAATCCTAGGGCCACCTGGACGTAGCTTAGAGCAGTGTTTATTCTAGGAAAAGTAAGCATTTTAGCCAAATTTTGCAATGCCTTGAGGAGTGATAATTGTGTGTGACAGTATCACTATCAAGTCAGGGCAATTGCAGAATGAATATAGGCTGCCTGGGCGTTATATAGATCTTGTAAACTACTACTTAATGTACTTGTAAACTTTTTTTCATTAAATTGTTTCTTACTGTCTGCCTCCTTGTAATGTCCTCTGTAAGCTCCTGGACCTCTCCTTTTTCTACTCACTCCTGTGTGGAACAATTAGTGCACACTAGTTTCAGTCATGCGCACTGCTCAAATTCCATATTCTACAGTACATAGTTCAACTTAGGAGTGAGCAAGAGAGTGTGGCTATGTTCCTACATACAGCAGGATCATGGAAAATGAACATAGCCACGCTCTAAGAGGAAGTCACATCAAAACAGCAAAAACAAAGGAGGTAGGCGATTTGGAGGAGGCTAAAAGCAAAAGACGGTGCTTTCTTGAGTTAAGAATACAAACTTCAATATATATTTTTTTAAAACAAAGTTTAGAGTCAGTTTAAAGCTAAACAACCCATGGATACTCTCAGACACAAAAACCTTTCTGATAACTGACAAAATTGCCAGATTGCCATTCTATATCTAATTGAAGCTTTGGAATTGTTTTGGTTGGACTTTAGCCATCAGACAACAATGGGATAAGATTTACTAAGAAGTCTGTGGGGAATAGGGAACATGTTGGATTTGAGATCCTTTATAAAACCACATGGACTGGCTGAATAAAGTAAAAGATTCTGTTTTTCTAGGTTATTCCCTTTATTTATAGCAATCATCATCATCATTTAGACGGGAGAAGGTTATATACTGTAGTTAATATCTCTAAGTCCCTAGATACATTTATTGATGTTCATTCTCACTGTTGGGAACTCTGCTTCCTTCAATTTTGTTATTACATGAAAATTAAATTAATTCTTCTAATTTGTTTTTATTAAGTGTGCAGGGAATTCAAAGTGCATTGATGACTTTGCACATTCAAGGTCACAGCAAACTAAACACGGGAATGTTCTAATCTGGAACAAAATGACTCTCAGTTATACATTTCACCAAGTTCAGAAGTGCTTCCTAATTATCAGCTTTAGGCATCGTTTTACAATAGTCATAATGTAACCTTCCTTTGAAAAGTCATTAACAGATTCTTGGCAAACCCAAATATATATTTTTAAGCCAAGTAATGCAGAAAAATATGCAGTGTTAGCCAAATACAGCCTAAGGAAAACCAGTTAGTATTGGGCCTTCGTAAGAATTTGAATTTCCACTCTTTAAGGTGTATGTATAACCAATTATTTTTTCATTATTTGGATAAAAGTAAGGAAGGATTAGATCTACTGTTGTGTCTTTATTGTTAATTATGTCAGTGGTAGGCAGACCGACTCTCTACATTTGTCTTGGTGATCACTGCCTCCAGTGCAGAAAGTGAGGGAAAATCACCAGAACAAGAGGTAACGCTTTTACTAATGAGATTCACTCACTCTATTTGTCCTAGTGACCATTGTCAATGGGACAAAAAGTGATGGGTAATCCAAAATTTGATAATTGCCATTGGAACAGGAATAGAGGGATTCTCTCTCACTTTTAAGTTATTTCCTGTTACGTCTCTAGAAGAGCAAAGGAATGGAAATGTCCTTAGTGAAAACAAATACAGCAGTATTTTTTAAAATATATACTTTAACTCTTTGGAGCCTAATGACTCGATTTTTCCAGAAGTGAAACAGCCTAGTAATGGTCATATTGGCTGGGAACTTTAACAGTAAGACGGTATTTCTAAAACCACAAAGTTTCATTAGTAGTCATGCTAAAATGTGCTTCACTGAGCCAGTACCTGTCATGTTTTCAAGGATCAGCTGAACATAGATAAATAATTACCCACAATGCAAGGCACTGTGGTAAGATGATACTCACTAGGCACAAGTGATTAAAGGCACCAACAGTGCATACCATTGTGAAAGCTGAAATATAGAAATCACTTCTAGTGGCAACAAGCCTTTTGCTTTGTGTACTGCTCCTACTTTTAGGTCCACCTGTGATACTGTCCAATGTTTTTATGGTCAGTTATTGACCGATTACAGATGTCTTTACGCACGGCAGGTTTATTTATTAAGGAACTTAGATAGCGCTGTCAATTTATGCATTTCTTTATATATATATATATATATATATATATATATATATTCTGTATATATTGGGGTTGATTTACTAAAAGCAAATATACTGTGCACTGCAAGTGCAGTTGCTCCAGAGCAACCTAATCACATGCAAGGAAAAAAACACAGCATTTTTGCTTGCACATGATTGGATGATAAAAATCAACAGAGCTTCCTCTTAGATCTGGAGCAACTGCACTTGCAAGTAAACTTGCAGTGCACAAACTATTCGCCTTTACTAAATTAACCCCATTGTGTACATTTACATCGGCCACATGGGACAGGACACATTACAAAGGACAGGACACTTCAAATGGCACAGGACACATTACATGGAACAGAGCACTATACTTGAGACAGGGCATATTACAAAGGACAGGACACTTCAAAGGGCCCAGGGCACAAAACATGGAACAGAGCACTATACTTGGGACCAGGGGCGGACTGACAACTCATGGGGCCCCCGGGCAATAGGGGATCATGGGGCCCCTGTGTCCTTGCCCACACTCAAAGCACACCCAAAAAAGCTATAAAAAATGTACCAGGGACATTTCATGGGGCCCCCTACTGACCCCGGGCCCTCGGGCAGTGCCGAGTGCTCGAATGGTCAGTCCTCCCCTGCTTGGGACAGGGCACATTCTATGGGACAGACTGCTGGGCACAGTGTTGGGGACTACTATACACTATTACACTACTGTACCGGCTTCCTTCTTCTTCTACAGGGCTTCAGAGCTCAGAGGTAGATTTCAACAGTCTTCCTGTGGCACATTGTTCCCCACTGGCCCCTTTTCCCCATCTCCTATCCTGTCCATCCCAAATTATGTCACATACAAGCACCCAGAATGGACAGGAGAGGAGGAGGTACCTGTGAAGAACAGCGTGCTACATCCAATAGTATGCAAGCCGCTCCCATGCATGTGTGTCCATGCGATTTACCTGTCAACTTCCTACAACTAACAGGTAGATTGCAGCGGAACCCCGGTTGAGAAACAGTGCGTTAGGCAAATTAGGCATCTGCAAGGCCCCTGTGATTACAAGGCCTTAGGTGACTAATTTACCTGATTTAAGAGTTGCCTCTGACAGTCAGGACTTTTTGAACTGTGTTGCACTGTATTATATCATGCTGCAAAGACTTCCATTAAAGTTTGTTACACTTTTCCCAAGCCTGGTCTGAAGTTACTAAAGTGGTGCATGAAGGTCAAATGGTAGACAAACTACGCTGACATGGGTCAGTTAAGACACATACAAGGTATGAATCAAGTCAGTCACAAGAGATTAACTTGGCATCGGAGTAAAGAAAGAGAGCAGTTGCTATAGATACCCAAAGGACTGTGAATAGCAGCCTGTCATGAAGCGTGGTACCTGGGTAAGGTAAAGAGTTTGTTTTCCCATAGCAACCAGGATCGGACCACTGTTATAGAGACCCTCAGCCTAGCTGTATGGTACAGGAGAAAGTTAGAAGTTAGTTAAATGCATGTACGAGGTCCGCACAGGTGCACAACAGGACCCCATTCTGTCACTGAGAGTGAGAAGGCAGAGTAATGCTGGATGGGTGGAGTGGGCAAAGGCTCAGAGGTGTTCCTCTTAAATGCAACAGTATATGGTCAAGGTGTGCAGTGACATAGGACAGCATATTTTCCTGGAACTCAGTGTACATATTCGTTTCAGATGGTGCACAGCTCATCTCTAAATCAAGGGCCCACCTTAGGGTTGATTTCATCTGAATGTGGCCTCCGCTCATCCCAGGGTATTGATGAGCGTGCACACAGGAAAGGTACCCCATGTGCAAGGCAAGTGACACTTCCCACATTGCCTGGCATACCCCAAGAGCCCCGTTTGCTTACAGTCACATATGGTGCAAGTGAAGACCGCCTGTTACCTGGCCCACAGGGGGTTAGGTTAATGTTGAGGGGGTTAGGGTTAAGAGTTATTGTTACAGATTGCCTAACTCCCCCATCACCCCCAAAAAAAGAAATTGCCAAACAATCTTATTCTCTCTATGCTTCAGTCACTGCTGCTAGGGAGGAGCAGCGTGAGTGAAGAACTTGAACAATTTTTGTGATTCTTCTGTGAATTTGAGGAATAAATTCTCCAGAGTGCCTGCAACTACAGAGGTCAGTAAGCACTTAATTTACTGTTTGTTATTAATGTATAAGTACTTTAAAATAGCCTGACACAAGATTTACCTTAAGGTTAAAATTAACTTGACCTGGCTACTTGGCTTTAATAACTTCTATAGTGCTGAAGTGCAGCTCCTTTGTAATGCCTGTTGGATCCCTGGCCCAATGTGTACATAAAGCCCTAACATCTGCCAACATCAAAAGTGAGCCCAAAACCAGCATTTGACAGTTAGGTGACAGGAAATGTGAAAGGGCAGTGTTTAATCTTGATTTGGCAGTAGTCAAGACCCCATGTATAGTCTAGTCATTGGAGACAAAAGGGTCCACAGGGACCATGAAATTGATTTGAAGACTAACACAAATACTTGAAGACTCTACAAGAAACCTTTTGTTCACCACTCTTGATACCTTTAGAAATATTTAGGCCACACCAACTTCACGCTAAGGGTGAATTGTTTAAAAAATGTGCTTAGCTGTTCGTCCATCGAAGCTGCATGTAAAAGAACTCTTTGTTAATAGGGCAAAATCAGATGTTCTCAGGCTATGTACTCTGCTTCTCAATCTGTTATTAGTGAAAATACTGCATCATGGTCACTAGTTGGCACTGACTCTCAAAGGAAATACTGTAAGTATCTAGTATGCATCTAGTGACCATGCTGTGGATTTTTCTATATCCATACATTCTATTTGCAGAGAATGTAAACTGATAACATTTGATTTTGCAACATTTGTACGATATTGTATGAATTTACTTGCAGTTTCAATGGATAAAAACCTATTTATTGTGAGGATTTACTCCTAAGTATTAAGATTTAGGTTTTGGGTTAGGTAAAGACTTTTGGTTAGTGTAAGATCAACATCAAGAACTGTACATAGGGTTACATTTGAGACTTGGGTTAAGGGGTGTTAGGGGTGGATTATGTGTTAAGCAATAATTTAAAGGTTAGTTTTAGGGCAGGTGCAGGGAGAGTTAAGAGTAAAGAATGGCCTAAAGGTTAGATTTTCTACAATAAAAAACTGTTTAATTTTACAGATACATACTGTATGATTCCAAAAAAGCAACATGGTAGGTTTAACAAACTGTGTTAACATATCTATTTGTAAAAAAAAATACTGTATCTCTATTACAAAATAGTAACGTGTTTTTAGTGAATTGTTAAAAAGTTCATGATGACCAAAATGAGCTGTTTTTTGAGGCATAGCAGCACAGTTGAGATGCAGTACAGTTTTTACAAATCATATGTAGAACTAGCATACTGCAGCATTATAGAACTAATGAGAAGTCTTGTTCCCGGACTTTCATGAAACAGTCATGAACTTTGGTGGTATCATAGCACTGACCTCTTCCGGAAGGTTGTCCATCCAAATGTTTCCTGCTAGGAGCCCAATGTGCTTCCTGTGGAGAGATTCCTATCACCTCTTATGGTAAATGCAGCACCTGTGTTTGTTGATGGTAATTTGAGTCTTGTAAAACAAAGACTTCTTGCACCCCATGCCTACTTCTTGCTGTGAAGTGTGTACATGCCTCTGACTACGTTTTATAATTATCTTTGGGAGCTGAGTTGCAAAAATAAGAAAGAACAAGCCAGGTTCCTGTATTGCTTTAGAAAAATAGCTACAGTGCCTTGAAAAAATATTCATACCCCTTGAAATTATCCACAATTTGTCATGTCACAACCAAAAATATAAATGTATTTTATTGGCATTTTATGTGATAGACCAACACAAAGTGGTACATAATTGTGACGTGGAAGGAATATGATAAATGGTTTTCAAAATGTTTTACAAATAAATATATGAAAAGTGTGGCATGCATTTGTATTCAGCCGCCTTTACTCTGATACCCCTGACTAAAATCTAGTGGAACTAATTGCCTTCAGAATTCACCTAATTAGTAAATAGAGTCCATCTGTGTGTAATTTAATATCAGTATAAATACCGCTGTTCTGTGAAGCCCTCAGAGGTTTGTTAGAGAACATTAGCAAATAAACAGCATCATGAAGGCCAAAGAATACACCATACAGGTCAGGGAAAAAGTTGTGGAGAAGTTTAAAGTAGAGTTAGATTATAAAAAAAATCCCAAGCTTTGAACATCTCACAGAGCACTGTTTATTCCAACATCTGAAAATGGAAAAAGTATGGCACAACTGCAAACTACCAAGACATGGCCGTCCACCTAAACTGACAGACCGGGTAAGGAGAACATAAACCAGGGACGCAGCCAAGAGGCCCATGGTAACTCTGGAGGAGTTGCAGAGATCCACAACTCAGGTGGGAGAATCTGTCCACAGGACAACTATTAGTTATGCACTCTACAAATCTGACCTTTACGGAAGAGTGACAAGAAAAAAGCCATTGTTGAAAGAAAGCCATAAGAAGTCCCAATTGCAGTTTATGATAAGCCATGTAGGAGACACAGCAAACATGTGGAAGAAGGTGCTCTGGTCAGATGAAACCAAAACTAAACTTTTTGGTCTGCAAGGAAAACACTATATGTGGCGGAAAACAAACACTGCACATCACCCTGAACACACCATCTCCACTGTGAAAAACGGGGGTGGCAGCATCATGTTGTGGGAAAGCTTTTCTTCATCAAGGACAGGGAAGCTGGTCAGAGTTGACGAGAAGATAGATGGAGTCAAATACAGGGCAATCCTAGAAGAAAACCTGTTAAGAGTCTGCAAAAGACTTGAGACTGGGGTGGAGGTTCACATTCCAGCAGGACAACGACCCTAAACATACAGCCAGAGCTACAATGGATTGGTCTAGATCAAAGCATAATCATGTGTTAGAATGGCCCAGTCAAAGTCCAGACCTAAATCCAATTGGGAATTTGTGGCAAGACTTGAAAATTGCTGTTCACAGAAGCTCGCCATCCAATCTGACAGAGCTTCAGCTATTTTTACATAGGAGAATGGGCAAAAATTTCACTCTCTAGATGTGCAAAGCTGGTAGAGACATACCCAAAAAGACTTGCAGCTGCAATTGCAGTGAAAGGTGGTTCTACAAAATATTGACTCAGGGGGGCTGAAAACAAATGCATGCCACTTCACAATTATGTGCCACTTTGTGTTGGTCTATCACATAAAATGCTAATAAAATACATTTACGTTTTTGGTTATAACATGAAAAAATTTGGAAAATTTCAAGGGGTATGAAGACTTTTTCAATGCACTGTATAGTAGACTGAGCACAAAGGAATCCTATTGCAGAGATACAAGTACTGAGTACTAGTTAGTACAGAGTTTCTTTTCTAGGGCCCAGTACAGATAAACTGCCTCCACTTTAGAAAAGGAAGATATTTCACTTATGTTTCTTTTAACTATGAAGGTTCAAGAGCGCTATTGATATATGTACAGTTAAAACATTTATTTTCTTTGGGACATTTCCCTTCACTTCCTGCCACAGAGATACAGCAGGAAGTCAGAAGAGATCCTTGCAAAGTGAAGGGAATTCTCCTCTTAGACTGTTGTCACCAGAACAGGTATAGGAATTGGAACATTTACCCTTTGTTTCTGTTTTGATGACAAACTGTAAACCGCTGGGTTTTCCATCACTTTCTGTTTCATGATAATGGTCTCTTAGACCAGTGGTGTCCAAACTGAGGCCAGAGGGCCAGATGTGCCTTCGGCCGGCACTTGGGGCACTATTCCTTCCAATGACACCAATGGTGAGGCACTATCCCTCTCACTAATACCAACAATGGGATACCATCCTTCCCACTGACACCAATGATGGGGCACTATTCCTCCCACTGAGACCAGCAATAGGGCACCATTCTTCCCACTCCTCTAATGATGGGGCACTATTCATTCCACTGACATCTATGATGGGGCACTATTCTACTACTGACCACATGCACTGTCTATTGTTTTAAAATCCCACTAACCATCAAGTCTGAGACATTGTGAACTGCCACTGATGCTGGGGCATTTTCTACTCCCACTGGCCACAATCTGACCCTCCTAAAGTCTGAAAGACAGCAAAGTATGTTTCCAAAGTTTGGAGACCCCTGTCTTAGAAAAATTGAGAGGGGGAATCTACAAAGTGGCAATAAAGGCAACACTGAAAACCTGAACAGGGTTCTAATACTTATCTGCCCCATCCAAAGTTAAACATTTGTTTTGGCTATACATGCATTTTAACCCAGTGCCCATATCACTTAAATGCCACCTGCCATTTAAGTTGAGCCATGCTATTAACCTCATGGCTTCTGTAGGCCATAAAGAATCTTGGAGATAGTCAGACACATGTCACAGCCCACTCTAGAAGATTTCTGTGTATTTCTATCTTAACTTAATAGATTTGACAGTCATATTGTAACTATAATTGTGTACGGCCAGCAGTGATGTTCTGGAGAAAGGTCACAGGCTATGGCTGCCATGATAACAGCCATGCAGCATTATGTTTACTATATTATTATTATTACTACAGTACAGGTGGTCTTTATGGTCACTGTGCAACAGCAGCAAATATCTTTTGGTATTGTGAAGGTTAAAGTTTGCTTTCCTCGGCAGACATAGCTAAGCTTCTAGAACTGACACTCAGCACTGAGCCTAGAAAGGCTTAAACTGTCAGTGGTCACTTGAAATATGCTACTTTGTAAATGTATCAGCGGGGTCATGCATACTCTCCTGTAAAGTTATACCTTATGAACATAGAAAACTGCAATCATATCCCAGTCTAGTTGATAATCTGGACAGAAGGGTTTTGAGTATATTTATGAGTTGATATGTACTACCATGCTGTGCCTCAGTAAGCCATGTTCTAATATGGTAATGACTATGGCTTTACATACCCTCTTGCTGGCTCCGAGTAATTTACAGAATCAGCAGCATTGTGAACACACAAATATTGTTGCTCCTAAAAGTTTCCCCTGTGACCCATACAGTTTGGTGTGTATTGTATGCAAGGCTTGTGGTTTAGCCAATTGCCAGCACTGATACTTTACTTCATTTTGTCTGCAGTATTCATAATGAAAGTGCCTTATTCTGGAGCTGGAATCAAAGCATACTATAGGCATGGGGCCCCTGTCTCTCATTTGAGGGGAGTGGCACTCTTGCGGCAAAATCACTATGTTCTTCCTCCTTAGTTGTCACTCTTTAAATTTTAAATATAAGGACCTCTATAAAATGTATTTTTGGTGCATCTCAATGCTCAATGATCTCTTACAGCCTTTTTGAAGCCACATCGTGTCCACATGCATGAAGTCCAGCAGTGGCTGCATGGCATTTCTAAGGACAGGTTTCCCAAAAGTGACAGCAGTGGATCCTGTCCGAGTAGTGTGTGTTGAAACAACCATTTGTAGTTTCCATTGGAAGGCAATGTGACAGGGTGACAATGCATTGAGAAGAACTGGGAGATAGGAACAGAGCATTGTCACCTTATAACAGATACTTTAACTCTTAACTTCCTAACTCTTGTCTTTGAATTAAATCTTAAAGCCCAACTCAAAACACGTCTTTATTTTGAAATAAGGAACAGTAAAAAAGAAAAAGATTCCCCATTATTTCTCATTCCTGGAAAAAAAAAATTCTTCTACATCCTGGAACAGAAGCATCTGTGCCAATTGCCAAATTAGCTTCAGGAAAACCTGCCACTTTGGTGTGCAGTCACGGTCACATGATTGGTTCCTCTCTGTCAACTAGTACTGGCTGCAGGGGAGAGGAGGAACCGATGACAGCAGATGAGCCATAGGAAGCCTATGGGTGATATCACTGCTCCCAGGCATTGTTGGCCATTGTTGAATTCTCTTTCCTCTCCCCTGCAGCTTCCACTGGCTGACATAGGGGAGATCAAGCAATGTGACTGGAGAGGTCTTAAAATAGGTAAGTATATAGCCTAAGCCTTTTCTTACAAAGGCTAGTCAGAATAAATATTAGGAGAGGGGAGGAAATAATTTTATGAGCAGACCAGGTTTTGACCAGAATTTTACTTTAATTGTGTCAACTGCCACCATTTGCATTATGACAGACTACTGCATAATCAAGAATAAGAAAAGCAACTCCAGCCTCCATTCCAGTTCTATACTTAAATGTATCCAATTCAGTGAGAAATTGGCAGTGAAGCTTTTCAGTGCAGTGGAATATAAACTTTCCATAGGTATCATGTACATGGTTGGAGGTCAAAGTGATAAGAGGGTTTCCTTTGCAGCTATGGTCCAAGTACACCTGGAGGTGAAGATATAATAATGAGTGCAAGGTGAAGGTGTTGACAGACCAGTTCTTTGGTGGCTACTCCCAAGGTGACCAGCTGGGTAGTTCTGAGGCAAGTAGGTGAGGACCTCAGCAGAAACAGAAAGCATGTGATGGGAGAGCATGTTATGCCCAGTAGCTGGCAGAGAACTGACACCTGCAGTAGGTGAAGGTGCAGGATATGGCCATCAGGAGAGGAACTGGAGTGGCTGAAAAGCATTGAACAATAGGAGTGCGGGTCAGGCCACAGTAGCTGTGGGCCTTTTGGTGTTATAAAAATATTTCACTGTACAGAAAATACTTGTAATACTGTTGCTTTATAGCTATAATTTCTTCTCATTCTGCTGTCTTCTACCTTGTGGTGTCATAGCCTTATCTTGTTTTAAACTTTTGCAGTTTAGATGGGGTATATATTGCTTTCTCTTCAGTTACAGCAAATCAGCACATATCAGATAAAATAGGGTTTAATACTTACCTGAATTCAATTACAATTGAACATGATTGGATTTTCTTCCACAACCTGAGTGCTCTCCTAAATCTCTCCTAAATTTACTTTAGCTTGAAAGATTTTTGTTTACCATATCCCAAAATCCATAACTGTAAATGCTATTGATTTGTACAGATAAATTAAACAGAAAATAAACTTGTCAGACTATGAGTAATGGCGATTATAATGCAATAGAAGTAAAATAGCTAAGAGTTTTGACAGAGAAGAACTTAGAGGATGTGATAAAAGGTTTTTAAAGGCACACAGGCAAGGGTCTGGATCAATATAACCTCCTGGTTTAGGTCAAGACATTTGGACATATCACTTTACTGCAGTTATTTGAGTATTAATATGGATTGGCCACTTGTGTTAGTACACATTTCACTCTACATTATGACTATTTTGCCAAACATGTTGGTTTCTAGTGTTGTTAGATTGCTTGAGTTTAAGGCTTCTAATGAATGTTTGCAGCTAGGTAACTTACATCACAGTGCTGCAGCATTTTGTAAGTGTGTCCAGTTATATAACCACCACCATGTAGCCATAACCACCTTCATGTACCCCCATCATAACCACCAATATGTAGCCATAACCATAACAACCACCATGTACCACCATCATAACCATCAATATAACCACTGCTAAATAGCCATAACCATAACCTCCACCATGTACAATCATCATAACTACTGATATAACCACCACTATGTAGTCATAATCACCACCATGTACACCATGATAACCACCACTATATAGTCATACCCACCACCATGTACCACCATCATAACTACCAATATAACGACCACCACCATGGAGCCATAACCACCTTCATGTACCACCATCATAACCACTACTATGTAGCCATACTATAACAACCACCATGTACCACCATCATAAACATCAATATAACCACCGCTATATAGCCATAACCATAACCTCCACCATGTACCACCATTATAAATAGCAATATAATCACCACTATGTAGCCATAACCAACACCATGTACCACCATCATAACCACTAATATACTACTCAGACTGGATTGCTGGTTGTAGGAAAAAAATATAAAAGTTGCAATTGAACAATCCACTGGAGAAGTTTTAACCATTTGCCCTCCTGTGGATTTACCCCCCTTAATGACCAGGCCTCTTTTTGCTACTTGGCGCTGCACTAATTCAACTGATAATTGCGCGGTCATGCAATGCTGCACCCAAACAAAATTTATGTCCTTTTTTTCACACAAATAGAGCCTTCTTTCAGTGGTATATGATCACCTGTGCGCTTTTTATTTTTCACGCTATAAACAAAAAAAAGACCAAAAATTTTGAAGAAAAACAATATTTTTTACTTTCAGCTATAAAAAATATATAGTAAGCTCAAAGTTAGTTATAAATTTAGGCCAAAATGTATTCTGCTACATGTTTTTGGTAAAAAAAAATCCCAATAACTGTATATTGATTGCTTTGTGTGACAGTTATAGTGTCTACAAACTATGGTATAGATACTGCAATTTGCGCCATTTTTTTGCTATACAGCGCTGCGCTAGTTTAATGGACAATTGCGCGGTCATGCAATACGGTACATAAATGAAATTTACATCCTTTTTTTCCCACAAATTGAGCTTTCTTTCGGTGGTATTTGATCACCTGTGTGTTTTTTATTTTTTGCGCTATAAAAAAAAGTCTGACAATTTTGAGGAAAAAAAACAATATTTTGGACTTTTTGCTATAAAACATGTCCAGTAAAAAAAAAATTTAAAAATCATATTTAGTCATAAATTTCTGCCAAAATGCATTCTGCGACATGTCTTTGCTAAAAAAAAAACCCAATACGTGTAAATTAATTGGTTTACATGAAAGTTATAGCATTTACAAATGGCGGGAAAGATACTGGGATTTTTAAATTTTTTTTATACTAATAATGGCGGCGATCAGCGACTTATGGCGGCGATCAGTGACTTATGGCAGCGATCAGTGACTTATGGCAGGACTGCGGCAGACATTCTGACACTGGGGGGGAACTGACTTGGGGTCACTGACATCCCCAGTGACACCAATACAGTGATCAGTGCAAAAAAAAAACACTGACACTGTACTAATGGCACTGGGGAGGAAGGGGTTAACTTTATTATTCAGTGAAAGGGTTAACTGTGTGAGGGGAGTGTTTTACTAGGGGGCGGGGGTGTGTACTGCAGGGAACACCACTGATCGGGAGAGATAAACTCTTCTCTCCCGATCAGCCTGTCAGGAGCTGTCAAGGAACTGACAGAGAGCAGAGCTACTGCAGCCCTGGTCTCTGTCAGTGATTGCCGCTAATCGCCGGGACACAGCCGGTAACGATCCGCGGGCGTGATCGGCGGGACAGGTAGGGCGGTGGCGCGCCTCGCGCACGGCCCCTACCTGTTTTGAAAACACACGTGGTTAAACGTGGTTTTGCCCAGCCATGCCGCCCTGCCACCGTATTTCTACAGTGGCTGGGTGGCATGTGGTTAAAGTACCATGGAAGGAGATAACATTCAAAACGGTGCAAGAAACATTTGAGCATCATGAAAACAAACAATAAAATAACACTCCAGGTAACACAGCATAGAACACCAAAAACACTATGTTCAGCTTTGCTACAAACAGGCCAATAAACCCAAAGGTACAGCACCATGCTATGTCCCAAATATACAACGCAGCCACTGGTGTTAAAGCTCTAAACTCCACGCAATGCATTTCTTCCTAGAAGTCTTCTGTTCAGATACATGGTGTTGGTTGTGACATCAGAACCTGCTGGACACAGTTACATAATATTACTGCATCATGATTGAAGTTACATTGTTGCAAACATTTGTTAGAAGTCTGTATTTGAGCTTTATATACAATAAGTGCTACATTTTAATACTGGGGTTTATTTACTAAAGCCGGTTTTCTCAGAATCTTCTGCATGGAAACCAATCAGCTTCCAGGTTTTATCGCTAAAGCATAACAGAACAAGCTGAGGTTAGAAGCTAAATGGCTACCATGCACAGGTGCACAACGTTCTCAGTGAACCAACTTTAATCTCCCCTCTGTGTCTACCTGAAACTGTATATGACCTATGTGAGCAGCTTTACAAGGGTTTCTGCATATAGCACAGTCTTTCAGTTTTTTTTTCTGTTCAGTAGTTTTTGTTGAATGTTTAATGAAAGTAGACATTTAGCATTGCAAAGGATTATACCCATCACACAATTTTCAATTAGAGAAGAAACATTATACCAAGATAGCACTTATACTTTTGAGTTACCTAGTCACCTCATTTGTCTTTCCAATCATTAGTTTCATCATATCGACATTTGTATCATCTGTAATGATGAAAAAATTCAAAGGAGTGAGGTAGAAAATTTTTCTCAAACTAATGAATTTCTAATGGTAAATGTGGTTTGTGTTTGGGAGAGTCCATTCACTCCATTAAATGTTAAAAGCAAATATTTTAAACATTTGTCAAGTAATTAAATGTACAGAGTAGAATTCTTATACGAATGTTCATACAAACATTCATTCAATAATCTACTTGTGTATGGTCAGCTTAAGCCACTGCAACATACAAAGGAAATCAGAGAATACAAAGGAAAAATAGAAGAGGGAGGATAGGAAAGGGATTGAGGAAGAACTAGAGGGAATTTGAAGCTAGGATCTAATCCCACCCAACAGTCTCTTCCCCGTAGCACATGGGACAATAAAATCAACAATCAAAGATCAGGGGGTGGTAGACTTGGATCCAAAAGGGACCAGACCTTCTCAAAGGGAGCTACTTTTTTCATCTAGTATAGCCATCATTTTGTCACAAATAATCATCAAAGATACTCAGGTCTTAACATCTAACAGATTTAAAGTGAGAATCTTTCATGTTTTCACAATGGCTTCGTTTTGCAGTTAATGAAATAAATGTTATAAGCTGAAAGTGTTACTAAACCCAGGAACCTGCATTCACTCTATCTGGTCTCCCACAGTACACAGAACATGGAAATGCAATTATTTTAATAAATATAAACTGCTAAATACCTTTTCTCATCAGCAGTTATAGTAGTCTTGTGACTTCTATCAGTGTCCAGCAGAGCATTGGTTAAAGCTTGTAGGAGGAGTTTTCTTTCTGCTCTAGGAAGATGCATAACCCCTGACCTCTGTCTGGACAGTGCTGATTGGCCCTGTGCTGATCACATGCACTCTCCCAAGAAAAAAAAAACCTCTCTAGCAATACACACCAAACTGAGCATGTGCAGAGTGAGGAGATAAGAGGCGGGCACTGGAAGAAGGGGAAGATCAGAGAAGTCAGGATCAAACAGCATGTTTTACACAATGCAGAGGATTAACCCCTTAGGTTCCACAGTGAGTATATCAAGCATGCTTTATTGCATATACAGACTGATTTTACTGGTGTGGGTTTAATAACACTTTAAATTGTGCATTCATAATTTCTCCCAGCTACTTTAGAAGTAGAGCTTCCACTGGGTCTTCAGTAAAGCTGCAGTGAATACATACTCCTAGTAAATAATATACGTTCCTCCAAAGATTACATACTACAGGACATACCTACCAAATGTGGGGAAATGCACTTCAGTGCAGCCCTAAAACGCATCAGCAAGGAGCTTGTGATAAATTTGGCTACACGAATTATAGTAGTTTATTTTCTATTTGTCTTTATTTCAGGGTTCTTAGATTGAGTGACACTGAATAACATTATCTGAGACTATAGTCATAATGTATACTTATTACTCTAGGCATCAGCTGGTATAGGTATGCACGTTTGCCATGAAAATTTGTAGACAAATGTAAGTTTATGTCATATACAGTACATACTTGTTGATTTATAATTTATATAGTATTTATACATACTATATTGATTTCTACAATACATACAAATATCAACTAAAAGTATATACAGTAGTATCAAAAGACAATAAAAAGAATGTAAGTTTTCTGAGAGGTGTTCAAGGTAGGTGTCTCTTTATAGCTTTCTGGAGGCTTTTATGTGTTTTTATTATTCAAAGTCCATGGGTTAATGATTAGATATTAGGTCTCATTTACACTTACTGCAAAATGTGGCATTTGACACTGTGATGGAGCGTAGGCAGGACAGAACACACAGAGTAGATGAAAAACAGTTAAAGCTTTATTAGAACAGATGACAGTCACTCAATGGGGAGTAGTGTAGAGAGAGAGAGTCCGAAATACTTGTAATCCAGCCCCGGTGGGTAAAGTTAAAGTCTCTACAGCAGTTCATAAACAGTCAGATAACACCGGGGAAGCATACACTCATGCAAAGCTGATGTGGTAGCCTCAGGCAAAGCTGGTGTGGTAGTCTCAGGCAGAGCTGGTGTGGTAGTCTCAGGTAAAGCTGGTGTGGTAGTCTCAGGCAGAGCTGATGATGTTGCAGGCAGGGCTGATGTAGCTTCTGGGGTCCCCTTGCTCTAATGGGGCTTAGGCAGAGTCTGTCCACCATCGTCCCGCCGCAGCTGGAACCCTTAGTGACTGTACGCAGAATGGAACAAAAAGAGAGACCAGTACTGGCCTCCTAAACCCCCTGAGCAGGATGAGAGGTGGGGGGGGGTCATTAGCAGGTGACAACGAAGAGAATGGACAGGAATGGAACTACAGTAATTTAATTTGTAGCTGTAAACAGAAAATACTGGTTGGACAGGCTGGACACTGAAACAGGATAATTGGATTTGCAGCTGTAAACAGTGTAACAGTGGGGGAAATACATTAATACAAAAGTAAGGCACTAATTAGGGATGTATACACTAATTGAATTTGGGACCTTTTGTAGAGGGGGAGCCTTAATTACAGCTAGGGGCCTTTGGCACACAGGAATGAATACTAATTGGAGGAGGCTCTTCCTATGGCCAGGAGGGATTAGGAACAAGGAATTAATACCTGGGGATTAATAACTGGGCTGGCAGAGAACTCATATCGTGACACTCCAGATCAGCAAGCAGGAATTGATAATTGGCCGGGCCCCTATACCGTGACAGACACACTTTCTTAAAGCACTCTAAATGCCAAACAAAGCACCTGCCACTAAATAAAATGGTAAGCTTACAGTACCGTTTACACATAGCTTTGGCTTTGCTTCGCTTCAAAAATTATACCCCATGCCACTTTATTGGTGCTTCAGTGTCTCTAAAGCCTCCACAGTCTATGAAAAAACTCACCTACAGCACCTACAGCTTTTGAGAGGCTTTTTTTCAGCTTTAGCTTTACTTTGTTTTGTAGGTATTGCAGATATCCCAGGATGCACTGTGAAACAAACAAGCGAACCAGAAAGATGTCATCAGCAGTCACTTCCAGTTCATGTGTATATATTATGGGAGTGTCCAGTGAAGAAGTCCCATCTGGTGTGCAGTGTGGAGCAGCAGGAAGGTGAGCGAGGTCCGACATATAGTTGAGCAACTAGCAGATGGCACACATGGTGTGCAACATGAGAACACCATAGCTGAAGGTGAGCAGGGACCTGAGAGAGGACTAAGCGGCAGAGGATCAGCAGAGCTGGGGGACCAGAGCAGGAGAAACTAGCAATCTCACACATGCTGCACAGTGTGGAAGCAATATAGAGGGAGGTGGACAGAGACCAGAGGGAGAGAAGAGGCTCAGCAAACCAGAGGATAAGCAGAGCTGGGGGTTACTACTGAGCTGGGCATCAACAGAGCTGGGGGTAACTACTGAGTGGGGGGATCAGCAGAGCTGGGGGTTACTACTGAGTGGGGCATCAGCAGAGCTGGGGTCCTTTAAAACAAATAAAAATCATTTGCCAAGCTTCAGTAAAGCTTCAAAAAAAGCATAACTTAAGCATCTAAAACACATAAAAAAAGCATGGTAATGTGTGTTGAAGTCAAAGCAAGTGTAAATAAGCCCTTAGTGTTTCCACCTGAAACCCAGTGGTATATTTAGGTTTTGTGCTGCCCAAGGCACCGCCCCCCCCTGAAAAATGCCGCCCAAGGCAAACACCTTGTTTGCCTAGCGGCAAATACACCCCTGGGTTAACCTACACAAAGCAAGACAATGGGTATGATTTAATGTCCAGCTAGAAGAAAACCTCCTGTGCTCAAGAGAAGTGTATTGGCACAGATGTAGATGGATAACTTAGTGGATGACCTCAGGTATTCCAATAATGACACTGGCTTTGCTGCCCTCCAACAGGTTGGGGAAACTTAGAAAAAACAGAGAGCACATCAGCCTAGCACATTACCTCAGCGGTACCTTTATTTGTGCATAAAAGACAACTGTATACTCACAAGCGACATAGAATTAATGGCATATATATCACAGTAATAGGAACGACCTAGTCCCCTAAATAATTCCAGATCAAGGAAAGGTGATCCAAAAGGCTGATGCGTTTCAAGGGGCAATCCCCTCTTCCTCAGAGCCAATAGGCAATAGGCCAATTAGCTCTGCTAAGAGGGCATCGCCCCCCAAAATGCATCAGCCATTTGGATCATCTATCCCCAACAGTACAGTTCTAGCAAGGACATTTCTTGCTGCCCAGATCACCAAATCAGAATCATTGTTTGGTTTTCAAAACTAAACTGCAGAAATGACAGTTGAAAGCTTTTTGATTGTTACGATTCCATGTTGCTGAATTAGACATCATCCTTTGGTTCTTCACTCTCTTCGATAGGAACTTTGTATCCAACACTTGTAGGATTGTTGATTATCTGCATCCATCGCTGCACACAGTAACCTATGAGGGTGGCCAATGGAACTTCTGCACAAAGCGTGGGACCAAGCATCTGACATATCAAAAAGTATGACATATGCAAAGACTCTTTTGGAAGCCACAACTGTGTGAGAGAATGAAGATCTGTGGAATGGGCAACAGGATAGACAAGTATTAATGCTCATGCTAATTATATGTAAAGTCACATTTTTGCAATGGTGTTCTGTCCTAGTATGATTAAATGACCAAGCTTCTTTCAGCTTTCTTAACCACCACAAGTTTAGTGAGATTCATAGGACACATTATAAGTCATAATCATGGACACAGCTTTAGGTGATAAAGAGGGCAATATGATCCCTGTGCACAGAGCGGCACCTGTCAGATGTTTTTGCCTAAGGCTTGATTATTGATTATAATGGATAGTAAACACATTGTGGCAAACTCTAGGTGGCAAGCTGCCAGTAACTCTTGTAATCACAAACTCTATATTCTAAACCCATACTAATAAGTGTTTGCCTCTAAGGAAAGGCATTTATAAATAGATGCTTGTACAAATATATTTTAAAGGTACAGTCCAATAAACATTTAAAGCAAGAGAGGCTACCTGTTCAGGATTTCAGTGTTTTTCTTGGCATAGTAGTAGTATACCAAGCCACTCCACTCCACTCCTTATTGTCTGTTACTTGATGATATGGTAAATGCTGGCTTCCACCATTACCTTCCACCTCTTTAAGCTATTCATTATTTTTTTCCATTTCTTCTAAAGTGATGTTTTACCTATCTAAATCTGCCATCTGTGTCCTCGCTGGTGCCTTTTATGTGTGGGGGAGACAAAAATGTACATGTGCCTGTGTTGGTTGGGCCCTGATGGTCCCCTTTTGTTAACATTACTGCTGAGACAAATCTTCTGGATCTTTAGAGGTCCCTGTCGCTGGATAGCCAATAGGAAATGTTGTATACAGTCAAAGAAGGGTTCTGCCTTGCACAGAAGAGATAAGTCTCAAGACTGGACTGGGATGTCATGTGAACACAGATTTAGGTGAATTAGAGGGCTATTTGGGTAAGGGTTTTATGTCTGCAATTAGTTGGAGCAAGGATCTCCAAACTTTTCAAACAAAGGGCCAGTTTATTGTCCTTCAGACTTTAGGGGGGCCAGACTGTGGCCAGTGGGATTGGAATATTTTCTGGCATCAGTGGGAGTACACATCACCACATTTGGTATTAGGGGGATGAATAGTGCCCCATTGTTAGTGGCAGTGGGAGCAATGGTGTTCAATTAATGTCAGTTGGCAGAATAGTCTCATATCAGCAGGAAAAAAGTGCCCCAAGGGCTGGATAAAGGCAAGCAAAGGGCTGCATCCGGCCCTCGAGCTGCAGTTTAGAGAACTCTGAGTTAGAAAATGCCCCATCAATCAGCATACACTGTACTTACCTTTTCTTTGCTCTTGATTCTGACTGATTATACATGAAGCAGAGAAAAATAAATGAACATATCACTGATTCAGGAAACAGACTCACATCCCCTTATTGAGGAGCTCTCTGGAATATGGTTGTAGAAAATATGAAATACTCAGGCTAAGGTAAACCAAGTGGACTTGTTCATTTGCATTGTTTCCATTATAGAAGTGGATGTTCACTCACTGATTTCACTTGTCACACTGATTTGCTCTGTAATATACATCTGTAAGTAAACAATATGGGGGGTGCCTTACTTTTGAATGTGCAGGCTCCATGGCAGCCATCCTTTTACTTCCTTTGCTATTTGGTTTGTCACTGATCTGGAACAATATCAAGTGCTGCACACGTAAATACACATGCTTGTTCCATGTCAGTGAATAACTAAATCATTAAGTACGGATTAATATGACAGCTCTGGAGCCTGCATATTCAAAAGCAAGTAGGCTCCCATATTCCATTTAAAAGCAGAACTAAACCCATCAATGTAATGTTTCCTAAAGCAGTTACATTCAAGGCATGCCATTATATATATCTATCAGAGTTGCTTGTGCTCTCAGCCAAACTGTCAAGCCATCAAATGATTAACATCATAACTGATCACATGTACAGCACCATGGCAACTACAGATCAAACAGAGGTTTCGTTGGCAGCTTCCTGGGTGGGTTTAGTACTGCTTTAAGAACATTTGGTGGTGCTTGTTCAGATGGAAGTATTGGGCTTCTTGCTCTACAGACACATTATATCTCCTAGTACGGCCTGACACTGTGGATTCACATCAGTATTTACATAATGTATATTCCACTCTTTCCTGTCTAGTAAATTGCATACAATTCTTAGGGTTTTACATTAGACATTATGACATTATGCTGCAATGTATCATGCAATTATTTTACTAAAAATATTGTAAGAAGTATGTTTTCTGCGTTATATGCAGAGTTTCTTCTCAGTAGTACAAACCAAACAAGAAGAAGGAAAAATGGTTTCATTTTCCTGAACTATAAAGAGTTTCAACATTCCCTTGCTGCTCTCTTGTAGAATTGAGTCACAAGTGTCCCTAGGTGGCCAGATAAAGGAAACAAAATTAGGAAAAAGTTAACCCAATCTCTAAATATTTACTCCGAGACAGTTACCCCTTACAGTCTACCTAAGACCCAAACTCTGTTTGAAGTATTGGATTTGTATTACTATTTTTGTTCCCCTTTACTAGTAATATTTAACCTCTCTATTTACGCTGAGGACAATTGTCACTGAGACTAAAAGTGAAATCCAACATTTAAACCAGTATTAAAGACTGTTTTTTTAAAAAAACGTTTTTACTTGAAATAACAAACATACTATACCTACCTGCTCTGTGCCATGGTTTTGCACAAAGCGGCCCCAAACCTCCTCCTTTCGAGTCTCCAGCTGGCTCCCTTCTCCTTGGATTTGATTGACAGCAGCAGGATCCAATACCTCCCGCTACTCTCAGTGAAGCTTGTGAAAAATGGAAATGGGGAGAGAAAAACTAACCCTAGGCACAGCACTGAATGGATACAGGACTCAGGTAAGTGTTTAAGGATGGGGGCTGGGGGGCATTGCTATTGTAAGGTTTTTTTTTACCTTAACGCAGAAAATACATTAAAAAAACCTTTTACCTTTACAACCTTTTTAAAGTTTTCACTAGAAGAGGAATAGGGAAGAAATGGTGTTCTCCTGATAACTAAGGGCCAGTTCACACCACATGCAGTCCAGTGTGTTTTTTTTCTGTATCAAAAATGCATTGATAGTAAGTTACATGGTTTCCAATGGCATAGTTTCACACCAGTACAGTCAGTTCCAGCGTGTTCCAGTTCCAGAAAAAAGTAGAACATGCTGCATTTTTTCTGCACTGAACTGTACTGGAAAGCAGTAAAAGGCATAAAAAAATGCACCAAAAATTCACCAGAACACATCTAAATGCACCAAAAATGCACTGGAATGCACATGTCCTTATTTAAGTTGAAAAAAAGAGAAGGGGAACAAATGAACAGCAACACATAAAAAAACACATAAAAAACGCAGATACAGAAACCCATCTTGGAACACATCCGGGCTGCGCTTCTATGGTGTGACCAGACCCTAAAGGAGGATTTCTCTCACTTTGGATAGGTTCCCCCTCACCTTCTATTGTGTCGACAGGCCTGAAAATGAAGGAATATCTCCTTAACAGACACAGATGATACAAAAATAAAAGAATCAGCATGAAAGTATGTCAACCAACCTTTTTTCTAGGCTGGCAATAGCAACAAAGAGTTTACACTAATGACAGGTCCACTTTAACAATTGTGTATAAGGATGGGTGTGTTCAGAAAGGTGTGTTTAGTCTAGGAAGAAATGGAAGGTTGATAGAGAGAGTGATGGAATGATTACCCTTGACAAAGCATTAGACATGTGTACAGATATAGGTCATGACAAGAGAGGGAAAGCAGTAGACCATGAATAGAATGCAGCGAGCAACCAGAAGAATATTTATAGATGGAGTTATGTGGGAACAGAGCACTGAATGATATTTTACTACAACATATTTATCCTGAAGGGCACAGAGAGCAGGTCATGATTAGAGGGCCACTGACGATGACCGCATTAAAAATGTCCTGTGTTCTGGATTGTATTTAAAAATGAAGCTGCTCAAATTAGATTTAAGGGGAATAAACATAATGTGAATAAATGTAAGAGAATTTGTAAAATATACTGTATGCTTAGGCTGACCATACACTAGTAGATTTGTGAATGAACTTTTGTATGGACATTATAATAAAATCTGTAAGAAAATTCTCAGTACATTTGATGATTTGAAGCATGTCGATCTAAAGTTCTCCAAAATGTTTGTTTGTTTTTAACATTTAATTTTAGAATGAATGGACTTTCCCCAGCAAAAACGACTTACACTGTTAGAATTTAGTCAATTGAAGAAATACACATCTTGCACCTTTGAATTTTCTCATCACTGTGGTTGAAAACAAGAGTTGATTTGACCCCACTAGTAATCAGAAGACTGAGCAAATGTTCTTAAAATAAAAAAAATAAATCATTTCATATTACTAGTGTATGACCAGCTTTAAACTACATTCAATTATGAAATGCAGGACAAAAAAAGTACAAAACTGATTCATCTTTTATGCTGAGAAGTTTCTAATTGCGAGCCAGACACTCTTCTGTTGTAGAAGACACCCCAATACCAAAATCTTTTCTTTATATGCAGAATGTGTGTTCCACTGTTTAAGATTTTGAATGGCGTAGAATCATGGAATCATGTGACCAGAGGATGGATCCTCATTCTGGACCACACTGCTAAATATATACTAATATATACAGTTGTGGCCAAAATTATTCAACCCCCAATGCTGTAAAGGGGTTTAGGGACTATAGTGTACATTTGGAATTGTATTCAGAATCAAATCCTACAAGGACGTTGTAACTACCCAAATGCAACTAAAATGACATCAATTGTTTATGTAATACAGTAGTAAATGGTTCTTATGTGGTTTCTTCATTGCCACAATTATTCAACCCCTTAAAGACTACCACTCTGAAGAACAGAGGTTCATACAGGTGCTTTCCATCAGGTATTGAAAACACCTGTGGATGTCACCGAGCAGCAATCAAGCATAATAAGCACCAATTAGGCAGCTTTAAAATGACTGTGATACTCAGCTCCTTCTAGACATTTACTGGTGTGGTTACAAACATGGTGAAGGCAAGAGAATGGTCCAGGAAGACAAGAGAAGAGGTGATTTCTCTTCACAGGAAGGGCAATGGCTATAAGAAGATTGCAAAGATGTTAAACATACCAAGAGACACCTTAGGAAGCATCATTCGCAAATTCAAGGCAAAGGGCACTGTTGAAACGCTACCTGGTCGTGGCAGAAAGAAGATGCTGACTTCGACTGCTGTGCGCTACCTGAAGCGTAGAGTGGAGAGAAGTCCCCGTGTGACTGCTGAGGAACTGAGAAAAGATTTGTCAGATGTGGGTACAGAAGTTTCAGCCCAGACAATAAGACGCACACTGCGTAATGAAGGCCTCCGTGCCAGAACTCCCAGGCGTACCCCCTTGCTGTCTCCAAAGAATAAGAAGAGTCGACTGCAGTATGCCAAAAGCCATGTGGACAAACCACAAAAGTTGTGGGATAGTGTTCTGTGGACTGATGAAACAAAATTAGAACTGTTTGGGCCCATGGATCAACGCTATGTTTGGAGGAGGAAGAACAAGGCCTATGATGAAAAGAACACCTTGCCTACTGTGAAGCATGGTGGAGGGTCAATCATGCTTTGGGGCTGTTTTGCTTCTGCAGGTACAGGGAAGCTTCAGCGTGTGCAAGGTACCATGAATTCTCTTCAGTACCAGGAGATATTGGATGGAAACGTGATGCAGTCCGTCACACACCTGAGGCTTGGGAGACGTTGGACCTTTCAACAGGACAATGATCCCAAGCATACCTCCAAGTCCACTAGAGCATGGTTGCAGAGGAAAGGCTGGAACATTTTGGAGTGGCCATCGCAGTCACCAGACTTAAATCCGATTGAGAACCTCTGGTGGGACTTAAAGAAAGCAGTTGCAGTGCGCAAGCCTAAGAATGTGACTGAACTGGAGGCCTTTGCCCATGAAGAATGGGCGAAGATACCCGTAGATCGCTGCAAGACACTTGTGTCAAGCTATGCTTCACGTTTAAAAGCTGTTATAACTGTAAAAGGATGCTGTACTAAGTACTAAGATTGAATGTCACTTGGGGGTTGAATAAAACTGATAATGCTGTGAGCACAGAAAAGACATTTGTGGTTATTTCATTATAACTGTTATGTTATATTTGTCTGACCTACAAGTGCCTCTTTAATGTAAATGTAAGCAAGATGACTGAATGATCAAAAGCAATGTCAAACTGGCCAAAACACTCAATTTCAGTGGGGGTTGAATAATTTTGGCCACAACTGTATATATATATATATATATATAGTATCTATTACACACATATATAGTTTCAGACTTTTTTGACTGTACTCAAGCCTGCCCCTTCTGCCTCAGTATATGGACCAATAATATGCTCTTTTCTCATGTTAGAGCATTGTCATTTTTGTAAATACAACAAATTAAAAATTAGGGCATCACTACACCATGTATACATAAAATCACCTGTATGAAGATGACACCCAGGAAAGTTAGAGTCTGGCAATAGTCCAGTTTTAAATAATATTTCTGGGGTTAAGTAAAGTTAAAGTGTTCTCTGATCCCCTTCTACTACTGTCCCCAATCCATCTGCTGATAGTACAGAGCCTTGGTGGCAAACTGCACATGCTCAGTTTAATGTGTATTGCTAGAGAGGTTTTTTTCTTGGGAGAGCGCATGTGATCAGCACAGGGCCAATCAGTGCTGTCCAGACAGAGAGTCAGGGGTTATGCAGCCTCAAAGGACAATCAGGGGAGAATGAAAAGTCCTCCTACAAGCTTTAACCAGTGCTCTGCTGGACACTGGTAGAAGTCACAAGACTGCTCTAACTGCTGTTGATAAAAGGTATTTAGCAGTTTATATTTTCCAGAATAATTGCATTTCCATGTTCTGTGTACTGTGGGAGATCAGATATATTGAATGTAAGGTCCTGGGTTTAGTAACACTTTAAGTAAATAAAACTTTGTGGATGATCCAAAGAGGATTTGGTGATTTCTTCTAGCATGGTGGACCTGTGGTCATTATTAACTTTACCAATATCTAATGTTCACAGCTATGTAATATTGCAGTCATTATAGGAGAGCAAATCTCCCAGGAGACATGTATAGATAGGACCTTCATATTCATACTTACACATACTAGGGCCAATTTTAGACAGCATCCAATTAACCTACCAGAATGTTTTTGGAGTGTGAGAGGAAACCAGAGTACCCAGAGGAAACCTACGCAGGCAAAACATGCAAACTTCAGGCAGGTGGTGCCATGGTTGGAACTCGCACCAACGACTCTAGTGCTGGCAGGTGGAAATGTTAACCATTTAACCACTATGCTGCCCTTGTTCACACCTATGAGCCCAGCAGCCATGGTTAAAATGTTGCATAGCAAGCACTATAAAATGCCAAATTTTAACTATGGTGACAGTTTTTTTTGAAAAGATCAAGAGCTCCTTGAACGACTCAAACTTCTAGATATCAAGAAAATAGGCACAGCATGTTCCTTCTCCCTCAAGGCAGTGTTTGATGTCCAGCTTTCAGACATCAAGCACTTCAGAGGGCTCTTACAACACTCTGGATGTCTAAGCTGTCACTCTACTGCTGTGATGTGGCATTTAATGGTGCCTGCTGTGTATTAACACCCTAATTTTTGGTATATGCACATGTTACAGGTTTAATTTATTATGATAACACAGACCTAGATGATACAATTGTCTTCACTGTGGCTAAGCTTGAGTGAACACCATGGGAAAGTCTTATATGTCCTTAGTTTTAAATTCAACATGTTGAGAGGTATGTGGGAGGCAGCAGTAGATGTGCACTGTTGGTGCTGGCGAAGTTCATGTACTTTGCCCATCCCTGCCATTAGGGCTTATGGGACTCATGGGGCTTTTGGCTTACTTTCCCTCAAAGAGAAACTGTTGTGTTTCTTCTTACGAGATTGAGCTGAACCTGATGTGTAGATGGAGTTTGATGTGTCAAGTTGAATAATTTTTTTAAAGTGCTGTTAAGTTGAGGTGGACTCCTGTTGAACACTAGATTATTTTTCTATAGAATGATTTTATTTCTTTTTGGGTCTTCAATGACATGTCCATACTTTCTGTCTCTGTATCCAGCCACTCTATTGTTTTCCAAACATTACTGTCTTTTCTAGTGAGTTGATTCCTATTATAACATGTATCAATGCTTTACCTATCTTGATTCTTACAGTTTAATGAACAATGATTTTAGGGTCAGCCAGGTAAGAATGGATATCAAAGGGTCAATTAAAAGACCCATCAAAATACGCAGTCAATCTTTGGGAGTGAAGCCAATTCCCCCTCTCTCCCCCTCTCTGTTGGGGTCCCCAAAGGCTCTGTCCTTGGCCCCTTCTTTTCTCCATCTACACCTCCTCCCTTGGCCAACTGATACACTCCCACGGCTTCAACTACCATCTCTACGCCGATGACACGCAAATCTACCTCTCTACCCCTCGCCTCACCCCTTTAGTCTCCGCCCAAATCACCTGCCTACTGAACGATATATCAGACTGGATGTCACTCCACTTCCTCAAATTAAACCTTTCCAAAACCAAGCTCCTAGTTTTCCCCCCAGCCCGAGCCCCCCCCCCCACCCTCTCCATCACGACCAATAACGCTACCATCAGTCCCACCCTGCAAGCCAAAGTCCTAGTTGTCACTCTAGACTCAAACCTGCCCTTCCTACCCCATGTCCAATCGCTGACAAATTCATGCAGGCTCCGACTCTGCAACATCTCCAAAATACGTTCGTTCCTAACCCTAGACACTACTAAACAACTCATTCACTTACTTATTATCTCATGACTCGACTACTGCAACTCCCTCCTCACCGGCCTACCTCATCACAGACTATCCTCACTTCATTCTATCCTGAACTCAGCGGCCAGACTCATCCACCTTACCAACCGCTTTGCATCTGCCACCCCCCTCTGTCATTCCCTCCATTGGCTTCCGATTGCCCAACGCATAAAATTCAAACTTCTAACATTGACGTACAAAGCTATTCATAACACTGCCCCAAACTACCTCTCCAACCTGATATCCAATACCACCCAACACGTACTCTTCGCTCCTCACAAGACCTCCTACTTTCTAGCTCCCTGGTCTCCTCCTCCCATGCCCGACTACAGGACTTCTCCAGGACGTCCCCCATCCTCTGGAACTCACTACCCAATCCATCAGACTGTCACCTATCCTCGTCACCTTTAGACGCACCCTGAAAACCCATCTCTTCAGGGAAGCCTACCCCACCCTCACCTAACAGCCGATCTCCCCATTCCCCCTACCACTCCATCCCCCACAGCCACTTCCTCCTGTACCTCTATCCCCTCCCTCCTAGATTGTAAGCTCGAAAGAGCAGGGCCCTTGAACCCCTCATGTATTGTTTTGTTACTGTATTGTCTCATATACTGTCCCCCACTATAATGTACAGCGCTGAGCAAACCTTTCTGGCGCTATATAAATACTGTATAATAATAATAATACCACCTCATCCCATTCACAATTTCCAGACAGAGATGACTTAATTCAGGCTTCTGAAAGGGGAAGATTGCGTGCTGTGGACTGATGACTATTAGTAACTGCTGTTTTCTTAAGCCTGTGAAAAGCAGCATTAAATACTTAATGAGCTAAAATTGCATTATTATGTCTAAGGAACTGTGTAGTTGTAATTTGCAAGTAACTTTGAGCCTTTTAGTCTTGTCCAATTTGCATTTCATAATGAAATCTTAATTGCAAATTTAAATGTCTTTTGGCACTTCATTTCACATCTCAAAGTCTTAGATCTATAGTCTGTTAAAGTTGTTTAGATGCACAGGTGAATGTGATCATTTAAAATAAATCGTCTCAAAGTAAACAAACCTGTCACAAACCTGGGTAAGTCAAAGTGAACATATGATAAACAAAATGCATAAGAAAAAGTTACCATCAGTGAAAACAGCATGTCAACACAATCGGTAGAACCAGGGGTACAGACAGCTGAAATGATATGCAAATCTTGACTTACCCTGTTAAAGTTTTGCTGATATCCATCCCCTTTCATCTCAAGCTCCACTATTGGTCAGTAAGGCTACCGATTACAAGTGTAGGTCAGTGATTCTGCTTTTACAATACTATATCAAATCTGCTGCTAGTTTAGGCCTAATAAATGTTACTGTACATATGGACCAAAGTTGAGGCCAAAGCAAAACAACCTGGACATTGGATGCTCTTCAGCCTCCAGCAATCATGTGACTATGTATATATTTTCATTGGTGTTTTTCATAGTATGCTTTATTTTTCTTTGTCAGCTATTGTACGTGTGTCTTTTGGAAGTGAAGTGCTAATGGTCTATTTTTTTAAATCCATTTTCATGGTCTGACCATAATGTTCTTTAGCTTGAAATTTGGCCTTTAAATAGTGCCCCCCTTTCCTATCACAGACAGTTTTGGGGAACACTGTATTTGTGCTGTAAGCTAACCACACTATAGCAAGTAATTTCAGTTTTTGAATTTGCTTACTATATATCGGAAGGATTATTTTCATGTTTCCAGTGAGCCCATTCACCCATCTGGATTGTACAAGTGATGAAGGTAAGGAATGTACTGTGCTTATTGACAAGAACACAGATAATAAAAAAAAAGTCCTCTCTAGAGACAACATACTGCTAAAGCATTTGTTAATTTATAAATATTTGATAGAAATACAAGGCCTGCTCTAGGCTTACTGGCAGCTTGTGTGAAAGCTGAAATCCCTTCCCAATATTCAAGCTAAGAAAGAGCACTTCGCTATACTGGTCTATAGGACCGTCCCCTGATACTGCTAGTGTAGCCTACAAGTAGAACCTGTTGTTACCGTTCATTTACCAGTAAGAAAGATTGAATCTCTCACTATTCTGAAGTGCTATCATGTCTATGTCCTATAATTTAAGGAAAACATCAATCAAAACAAAATATTACCAACACATCTACATAATATCAGGTTATGTCCATTTGTTGTCTGTTTTCACAGTGTCATTTACAGTGGTTGTTATACTGTAGTTTAAATCTCCAGCACCTTCAGTTCCCAGCTCCCATAATAGTCAAATCGCTAAATTTTGGTGAATCTTCTTTGGCTTGG
The DNA here is from genome assembly GCF_062004578.1 of Staurois parvus. Lineage (NCBI taxonomy): Eukaryota > Metazoa > Chordata > Amphibia > Anura > Ranidae > Staurois > Staurois parvus. Next base: position 7,436,044 of record NW_028318784.1, read on the forward strand.
ATCACATAGCCTGTAATGTTAGATTGGTCCTGTGCAGTCACAGAAATCTGTGTAGCAGGCACATTGTTGAGTATATAATATGCCAAAATCTGACGGTGTTTTGCTATACTGTATTATGGTGTTTTGCTAAACTGTGTTTATTTGGCTGTAATTCCATTTTAAAAATAGGAACTAGTCATCTACATCATTAGGAACTTTATTCATCTACATAAATAAATCCCTGCATGTTCTCAAAATATGATACAGCGATATGATATTTTAGCTATATATAAAGTCTGGTGGGTTGGTCAACTCCTTACTTCATATATACCTTGGATATTTCAGTAATGAGGTAGCTTTGACTATTCTATTCCTGTTCATCTTTACGTTTAGGGTATTTGGCCAACATTAATGTTTTCTACATACTCCATAATTTAAAATAAATATAAAGGGGACAGGGAACTTGGGACACCCTCACAACTGTCTTGGAAATTCGCTTTAACGAATTTCTCCTTACCGTGAGTACTCGCAGTTGGATGCGCAGAAATCCCCCATAAAGCTGTGCGAATCTCGCTTACCACGACTGCAGCCAAACTACACGATTCCTGCTCATCCAACTACTTTTAGCTTCTGTTGAGATGTAGGTGATGGAGCTCCGTTACCCTAGAATGATCAAACGACACTCTTAGGATGGTTGCAATCCACATAAGGGCTGATTTTAGACCCAGCTCTCTGTTTTATTAAAAATACACACATGCCCCCCACATGAATAAAGTCAATCCCCTCCCACCGAACAATGCAACGGGGAGTGCCTATACATAGGATGTACATTCCAATTGGAGCATAGCCTTTCCTATTATCTATCACTGGTCCTCCCCCATGAGTCTTCTGAGGTCAGCAGACTTCCTCCCCTTCCCCCCCCTGAGCCATCTGAGGTCATATTTCCTGTCCTACTAGCTTCTATTGGTATGTAAATTCTCTGCACAAGCATCTCCTAAAAATATCAGTCTGTACCTGGATGGGCCCGATACGATCTTTATTAAAACACATCCATCCAGATACAGTTCAGATTAGTAATGGGTTGTAAGATATGCATAAGCCTACACGTGGAGTTCACACCGCTTGCGCCTTGCGTTATGAAGCCCACGTGGTACTATGCTGCTGATATGTGGATACAGGCCCACGGTCTACTGACAGCAGCATTCGCATCGAATGCTGTGGTGGTATACACGCCGGTCTATAAGCGCAGATCTGCCATCTCATCCATTACCAAGCTGAGTACTGTAATACATACATTGTACATGCGCATGGCCCAATTGCAGCCTTCAGAGCTTTAATTAAGCCACACGAGAGACATATGAATAACACGAATATATGACACATTTAAAGTTCGACCAACAATACAAAATTTCCATGACATTCCCTCCTGTTTTATCATATTCTCCTCGTGTCCCTTCTTGATCTTCTTCAGCTTGATGGGTGTAGTCTCAAACTTCAAAGAGTTCCTGTAGTTGTCCCTGAGAATAAAAGCTCCACGGGGTACCTGAAACAACAAGACCCGACGCAGACTCGACGCAAACAGGCTTGATTGAAGCGATGATCCTCAAGAGCGTTGGAACCTTCACTACAGAAAGGCTCTTGCAAAAACCACAAACAGACTTGTGGTATGAATAAAGCTTGTGATCCCACGGTGGTCTGGGGAGATCCAGCAATAGATTCTCAAATTGCCCCTGCAGACCACACAAGGCTGGTCTCGACCCAGACGGTTTTCCAAATCGCAGACACAAACCATGATGAGGCCTGAAGCTTGCTTGAAGGTCTTGGAGAATGTGGTCTTCAGAGAGATAAATTAGAGGGAAGCCAGGACGTAATCTGTAGAGAAGGTGGTTGGTTGGTGAGGTCTTCCTCCGATCAGTGGTTGGAGTGGGATCCCAGGAGCGGGCATGGAGATGTGGTCGTCTGCCCGAGCTTGGCTTACACGGTCGATGAGGCAACAGGAACATCTCACCACGGCATATAAAAGGCAGATGAAAAAGAGAAGCATCAGGACATACACTCCCACTTCCTTCAACCAAGATCCGATGGAGAACAGGAAATCTCCCAATCCTCCCAAACCCTTGAACGGATTCCAACCCTCACTAGCTATAGCTCTAGCTTTTCCCTGTAGTTCACTAACTTTGTCCATATGGGCCTGGACCTTGTCATCGGTGTCTTCTATCCAAGTACAACAATCCTCTCCGATGAACTCACAGAACCCCCCTTTGGCGGCTAAAAGATAATCAAGGGCCATCTTCTCCTGAAGCACTAAAATTCCCATCTGCCGTTGTTCTTGGGCAATTTCTCTGACAGCCTCTACGGTTTCGTTAAACATACTATCCACGATGACAGAAAAATTGTTCAGGCGCTTCATAAGTTCTATTCCCCATCCTGTCCATGAGGGGAACCAAGCCCATGCCTGGTCGCCCTCAGAGAACAGCTCTCTGCGAACTCTCCCTGCCATCCTTACCTTCTTGTGGACCATCAACTCTTCATGATCCATCACTACATAGGATGCGGGGACTAGCTTTATGAGGGCACACGAACCTTTCGCGTTCTGGGGAAATGTTCTATAGGCTGCCGAACCACACAGAAAATAGTATGGACCTGTCAGAGCAGAACAGGAGGAGTTCCTCGTTCGGCCTCTGGCACTGAGCAACAGTTGCACAGACTGGGGGATTGCTCCCTCAGTCTGCACATCACATCCGTCCTTCCAACACACGTGGTCTGGTCGGTCAGTGTGGTTACTCAGAAAGGAAGTCTGGTTAGTCAGATTGACAGTTATACCTCCCTCGCAGGTGGTAGTCCCAACAAACTTGTTACCTGTGCCAAAGCTGATGTTAAAGCACACCTGAGGGCTGCCTAGCTGCCCAGTAACCCATAATGGACTGGTGAGGGCCCTACAAGAGCTAGAGCTAATATTGGTGCTGAAACTGATGTTACCTGCTAAAAATGTGTCATTAAGTTCTACCGACAAATGTCTACGTGGGGGCTGACCAGGGGTCCCTTGCTTTTTCATGCCGACGCGGATGTCATATAGGGCATGAACAGCGGCCATTGCGGACATGTGATGACTGGGTGGGGGCTTTGAGCATACCCAACAGTTGGTTTTGTTGGCGGTTCTGGCTAAACGCAGGTGCATTTTAAATAAAAGGTTGGGGTATCTGCCGTCTTCTCCTCCGTTCACACACATGTAAGACATACAAACAAAAAGAAAAAGGAAAATGACACCCCTCATTCTCTGGTGTAGCTGAAAAGCTTCTTGCAGTGGCTTGTGTGCACCCAGTTGTCTCGTCCCTCGAGTTTGAGTGAGGTAGGTGTCGTCAGCTGGACTTGGTATGGTCCGGTGAACCGTGGCTCGAGTCCGGTTCTTTGATGTTTCTTTAGGACGACCCAATCACCTGGCTCAATAGAAAGAACACCAGTTATTGCATTTGGATCGGGGAGCGATTCGCGAACCCGATGGTGTATCTTCTGCAGCTCCCGTTGCAGAGATTGCACATAACCTGTAAGCTGTGAATGCAAAGACGACAACTGTTGAGGAAAGTACAACCCTGTTTTGGGAGGTCCCCCAAACAACACCTCGTAGGGTGACAGCCCATGTGGTTGCCGAGGGGCATTCCGGATGGAATAGAGGGCAATGGGGAGACACTCAGGCCAAGGTTTTTTGGTATCGGCCATGATTTTGGAGATCCTGTTTTTAAGGATTCCGTTGAGACATTCAACCTTACCGCTACTCTCGGGGTGATACGGGGTGTGTAGCCCTTGGTTGATGTGAAGGGCTTTACATACCTCTGCAAAGATCTGTCCAGTGAAGTGTGACCCCCTATCGGACTCGATGGTTTCAGGTAGACCCCAACGGCACACAACCTCAGACAGGATTTTCTTCGCCGTGGTACTAGCGTTGGCACATGTGACGGGCCACGCTTCAGGCCAGCCTGAAAACATATCTACACAGACCAAGGCGTATTCGTACGGCCCACTCTTTGGTAACGAGATGTAATCGATCTGGATGCGTTGGAAGGGGCGTTCAGGTTTTGGTGAGTGCCTTTGGGGTATTACTACCGTTCTGCCAGGGTTGTGTAGGGCACAGACTAGGCAAGAAGCTGCAAAGGTAGCTGCAGCAGTACTGAACCCAGGTGCAATCCAATGCTCGTCTACCAACGCACACATAGCCGTCTTAGATTGGTGCCCAGGGTAGTGAGCCAAGTGGGCCATCATGGGGAAAAGGGACTTTGGCAAACACCATCTTTTGTTCAGGCACCAAATGTCATTCGACCCTTGGGAGGCTCCTGCTGCTGTCCATCTAGCCTTCTCCTGCAAACCCGCCTGTGATTGCAGTTTTTTAAACTCGTCTAACGAAACCTCTGAAGGGATGGCCAGCATCAGAACCCCCGTTTCCTGAACCAGTGCACCGGCCTTTGCGGACCGATCTGCCAAAGCGTTTCCACATGCCTCCACACTAGTCTCAGTGGTATGAGCTTTCACCTTAAGAACAGCAATCTCCCGTGGCAGGCCGAAGGCAATGAACAACCTGTCAATCAGTTCTGCATGCTTCACCGGTTTACCTGAACTTGTGAGAAATCCCCTCGCTTTCCAGATGGGACCAAAGTCATGTGCAATACCAAACGCGTACCTCGAATCCGTATAAACATTAATCCTCTGACCTTCATGTAACTCACATGCCCTGGCCAGTGCCCACAGCTCAGCTTCCTGAGCTGACATATGTGCGTTCAGAGAGCCCTTTTCCACAACGTCACTTTCCGTCGTGACCGCGTAACCAGTGTGTGGCTTACCGTCTTGGGTGTAGTACCTGGACCCATCAACAAAAAGATTTTTCGCTTCCGGTATTGGCGTTTCCTTCACTGGGCTGATCGCCGCTGACTCCAGTTCCATCAAAGAAATGCAGTTATGTCCTTTGGAAGAGAGGTTAGTAGTGGACAAAGAAGACATGTTAGTAGAAGAGGTGTTAGTATTGTTAGTCGGGTTGCAAAATTCAGCACTGTCGTTGTTGTCCTCCCCCCCTTTCTCGTCTTCCAACACAGGAAGAAGAGAAGCTGGGTTAAGAATAGTGCATCGTTTGATAGAGAGGTTAGTAGGAGTTAGGAGGGCTACCTCGTATTTGGTCAATCTTGCTGCAGAGAGATGTTTAGTTTGGACCTGGTTTAGGATCTCTTGCACCGAGTGCGGAGTGTAGAGTGTGAGGGGTGAATCCAAAACGATGTCACCCACTTTTTGGACAAGGACAGCACAAGCAGCCACTGCCCTCACACAACCCGGGGACCCTTTGATGACTGGGTCCAGAGCGGTCGATAGGTACATGATGGGGCGGTATTTGGTTCCGTGAAGTTGGGTTAGTACTCCGGTTGCATGGCCCTGACTTTCGTGACAGAAAAGGTAGAAAGGTAGGTCATAGTTGGGTAGACCTAGGGCTGGTGCTATTGAGAGTTCCTGAGTCAAATCTTGAAGAGTTGACCAGTCGTCATCTGACATTTGAAATGGTGTTTTGGATGTCAGCTCATACAGGGGACCAAGTTTGCCCGAGATATTGGGGACCCAATCTCTGCAGTAGTTGATAAGGCCGAGGACGGCTCTCAGCTGACGGTGGTTTTTGGGTCTCTTTAGGTCTTGCAATGTCTGCACTCTTTGGGTTGTTAGGTGCCTGGTGCCCTGAGAAATACAATGCCCCAAGAAGATGACTTTCTCCTGGCAGAGTTGTAATTTCTCCTTGCTGGCCTTGTTGCCCGTTGACGCCAGATGGTTGAGTAATGAAACAGTATGTTGATAACAATCCTTTTTAGTGGGACAGCAGAGGAGCAAGTCATCAACATACTGTAACAACACCACCTCTGGATTCATTGGGGTCCACTGATCTAACACGATTTTCAGCTTGCAGCTGTATTCCGAGGGACTGGTTACTGCTCCCTGGGGGAGACGGGTCCAGGTAAGTTGTCGGCCCTGGAAGGAGAAGGCAAAAAGGTACTGACACTGGGGATCCAGGGGTACCGAGAAAAACGCGTTTGACAGATCAATGACGGTAAAAAATTTTGCATTGGGTGGTACGGTTGCCAGCAGGGTGTGTGGATTGGGCACCAAAGGGGCATCACTGATGATGATTTTGTTTACCGCTCTCAGGTCATGTACCAGCCGGTAGGTGGTCGGTTGACCCGGTGCTGTCTTTTTTGCTACTGGGAATAATGGTGTGTTACATGGCGACTGGGTTGGGGTGAGGACCTTTATCTGTAGATAATGGTCGATCTGGGTTTTTAGGCTGTCCATTTGAGCTACACTTAAAGGATATTGTGGTAGTTGTGGTAACACGCTTCCTGGTCTGATGTTGACTGTAGTTGGAGGTACCGGCAAGAGACCCACATCATATTTATCTGCTGCCCAAACTTTGGGGTCAACTTCAGCCAATACGTCCAACTCCAGACAATATGTAGCCTCGGTGAGATAAGGTAGGGCCAACAATGTGCACAGTCTTTCTTCCGACAGGGCACTACTCACCACAACACCCGATGGGGTGAACTCAGTGACAGCTTGAATGTCTGACAAGATGTCCGCTCCCAAAAGATTGATGGGGACGTCATCGGAGACCAGCACTGACCTGACAGCCTCAGTGTGCAGACCTAACCTGCAATGGAGTGGTTTGGTGGACTGTAGAGACACTGTTTGACCTGTGAGACCTACCGTCGGTGTGCTTGCCCCTGAGAGGGGTACCTTGCCTTGGATGTCCTGTTTTCGCAAGACTGTTCTGGCTGCACCGGTGTCGATGAGGCAAGGGAGGGGATATTTTAATTCCTCGAGAAAAAGATGGATCTGGGCCGACACCGATTTGCCAACTTCCTATGAGGATTCATAGGAGTTACTTACCATGGTGGTCATAGGGGCGGAGGACTCATCAGGAATGAACTGCCACCGACCTTTAGGTAATTGGGGACAGCTCCTCCTCATGTGCCCCGTTTGGTGGCACTGGAAGCACCTGGGTGGGGGCCTATCCTTCCTGTGACCCAGATCCCTTGGTTTTTCATGTGGGGTCTGGGACATAAGAACTTTGGCCTTGTCTTGTTTTCTTCTATCCATTTCCCTCTCTATTGCCGCAAGAGTGGAAAGGATAGCAGGGATAGACATCTCATTATATTCGGGTCGGGCCAGAACCAGCCTTTCCCGAATTTTAATATTGATGCCTTCCAAAAATTTGGCCCGCAACAGAATGTGCGTCGCGGTCACCTTTACCCCTTCAGTTGGAGCATCAGGTCCAACTTCCAGATCTGCATCCAGTGCCGTCTGCTTGAGACGGCGCCAGAAGCAGGCGCTTTCCTCATTAGGACCCTGGGTGAGCTTCATCATGTCCGTAGTAGAGGTAGCACCATACATTTCTGGAAGCTTTGCCTTTAGCTGTGTACAGAACTCTTTGCCCCCTGAAGTCATCTCCTCATGAGTGGTTATAGAGCACCCTGCAATCACTGTACTGGCCACTTCCATGCCCACCTTAGCCCGCAGGATCTGCGCACAATCTGACCCGCTCATACCATAGCTGAACTGGTTTTGTCCAAACATTCGAGCAAATCCTCTCGGATTGACTCGATAGTCCGGGAGCTCAGCCAGAATAGTGCGGATCTCTGCCGGGGTGAAGGGGACATGCCAAACTACCCGTTCCCCTAAAGTCCGTTCCCCCCGTGCATTGGGAGGACCTTCAAATTGCTGCACTCTGACTGGATAGGCCTCGGTCCGGGAAGAGTGCAAGGGCTGGCCCAGCTTCATCGGTGGGCTTAGATTAACCACCTCGCTTACTGCACCTTCAGGTTTGAGGTCCCTCAGATCAGGGTATAGCTGGGGGGCAGGGGTCTGATCAGTGGTTCGTAGCGCTTTGATGCAATCCGCCCTGTTTCTTAACCGGGTGTCTATTCCCCTTGATTCACAGATAGTCTGCAAATCGGTTGTTGAGTAGGCTTCATAGTTGGAAACAGAAGGAGCTGGGGTGAAGCAGGGAGAAGGGAGAGGTAGAGGCAGAGGCTGAGGCATAGAGACAGAAGACACAGAAGGTACGTCAAGAGTGACGTCACTAACAGAAGAGACAGGTGCAGTTATACTTCTCTCAGCCACTGTTGGTTGTTGGGGAACCCCAGCAGACCCTGATCCTGCCTGCCTTAGTAGAGTCAGCCCTGAAAGAGCTTCCTCCACCTCTGACACCGGATCCTCCTGTTTTATTCCCTCTGGAGGCCAGGTATACATCACCTGGTTCTTCCGGACAGACACCAGTTTATGTATGCCCTGCTTCCCTAATCGGATTGACCTGTGAAGCCATAGCTGTGCGATCTCTAGTTCTGACGCCTGCATCCGTGGTTCAAATTCAGAGATGAATTTTTCCCACCTCCATGCGTCAAATGTACCTTCCCGGGGAATTTCCCATCTGGTACCCTTCGACCATTTATTCCACCTTTTGAGGGGTTCTGTAGACTTCCCCCCCAAACTCACCTTCATCAGTTGTGCAGCTGTCCTTACCCTGAAGAGGGCTGCTTCCCCCTCTCTCTTCATGGACTGACTACTGCCCATCGTGACTAGTCACTGGTATATATCCCGCGTCCGGGTACCTGTTTACCCCCTGGAGCACTCGGTGGGATCCTACCGAGAGGCCTGATTCCACCACTTTCCCAGCACAGCGTAATTTATGTGATACTTATCGATCACCCGAAGCGCATCAAGTGGCGGTCAGACTGAGAGCACACCTCCCACTCCCACAGCGCAATTTATGCGATCCTGACCACCCGAAGTGTTTGTGGTGACCAGGCTAAGTGTTATACTTCCCTGGACCGCCCACTCACACAGCGTAATTTATGTGGTTCTCATCACCCACTGTGTTTGGCAGGCCACACCGCACAATGATGAAAGTGGCTTTTCTCTCCCTGCACACAGTAGCTAACACAAGTCAAAACAAAAAGAGGGGTTCTTGGATGTTACTTCGGGGTCACTGGTTGGCCGGAAACCTGCTAACTGACCTTTAGGAAATTTGTGTAAAGGAAAAAAACTTTCCTAATACACACAGAAAAACCCTTTTTCAACCTGAAAAACTGTTAAAAAGGACAAAGTGGATCCTTATGAAAAACACGGGACGTTTCACAGTAAAACAATTACACAGAGGTAAACCAAAAAACTGCGCCAAAAGTAACCTTGTTGCTGACGCAAAAATCACTCCTATCAGCACCGCTAAACGATCTGTGCTACACACGCAATCTTCACTGCAACCACCTAGAACCGTTTACACAAAAAGTCTGCTGGACGTGAAACACGCGACACAGCAGCTTAAAACAAACCCGCTTTACAATAAGGAACTACTTTTAACAGGAAAAACACAAGAAAAACATAATCACTATACAAGAAATCTATGTGCAAAAACCCAGACTACACCGCGCTCATTAAATGTGGAACACGTGAGGGAAAAACTCGCTTAACACACTTTAAATTGGCTGGCAATACGCAAATTTAAAGCTAAAAGCAAACAAATGAAACTAAAAATTTGGATTAAAAACACAATATGGGTCAAATGCATATAGAAAGCTGCATACACATTGCATAGAGATTACTGCACATATGGTAGTCAACAAAATGGCCACCAACAGGGAAAGCACATGGTCATTAACAAAATGGCCACCAAACAAAAGGAGTCCATGTGGTTAGTCAAGAAGATGACCCCCCACAGAGGAGCACATGGCAGATACTAGAATTACCCCCCACAGGGAAGCACATGGTAACACTCTAGCCTCAAAATTGCCTCTTACATAAAACAGACTTTTAGACAGAACATACACTGGACAATTACACAACAATATGAAGTACACATACAACACAATTTGGCACAATCACAGAACAGACATAAAACACCAACATATCACACTAACATGCACATGTAACAGAAAGGACCCCCTGCTGCATGCTTGCTAGGAGCAGTAGTACCACAAAACATTGTACAGACTACATACACACAGAGATCTTACAACAGTTAACAATTAACCTAAGCCTTTCAGCACTGTAATAATTACCTCACGTGGAGGGGGGTAAAGCAACTACCACAGTACCTACAGCCCGCAAATACTTACCTAACACTATGCAACAACTTTTACCCGCTAAAACATATACCCGTTTAATTTTTGGTTGGAAGATTTTTAAACTTGACCAAATCCAGCCAACCAAACCCACCCCTCTGCTGCTCTCAGCAGAGACAAACCCTTGTCTTTCACCCACAAATCAAGAGTTTAGGACAAAAAACGAGGTCCTTGTTAAGCGGTATTTCTTGTTAGCTAACAGAGAGCGAAATCAGCCACACGAACACGCAAAAAGCGATCCTCTTAATGGCAGAGAGACCTGAAATGTGCCGGCATACTTTTTGCTAGTTCATGATGGCCCATTCCCCCCTCGTTCTTTGTTAGCTACGCAAGAATACGCGTTAGTATCCACCAGGCTCGCCAAACTGTCTTGGAAATTCGCTTTAACGAATTTCTCCTTACCGTGAGTACTCGCAGTTGGATGCGCAGAAATCCCCCATAAAGCTGTGCGAATCTCGCTTACCACGACTGCAGCCAAACTACACGATTCCTGCTCATCCAACTACTTTTAGCTTCTGTTGAGATGTAGGTGATGGAGCTCCGTTACCCTAGAATGATCAAACGACACTCTTAGGATGGTTGCAATCCACATAAGGGCTGATTTTAGACCCAGCTCTCTGTTTTATTAAAAATACACACATGCCCCCCACATGAATAAAGTCAATCCCCTCCCACCGAACAATGCAATGGGGAGTGCCTATACATAGGATGTACATTCCAATTGGAGCATAGCCTTTCCTATTATCTATCACTGGTCCTCCCCCATGAGTCTTCTGAGGTCAGCAGACTTCCTCCCCTTCCCCCCCCCTGAGCCATCTGAGGTCATATTTCCTGTCCTACTAGCTTCTATTGGTATGTAAATTCTCTGCACAAGCATCTCCTAAAAATATCAGTCTGTACCTGGATGGGCCCGATACGATCTTTATTAAAACACATCCATCCAGATACAGTTCAGATTAGTAATGGGTTGTAAGATATGCATAAGCCTACACGTGGAGTTCACACCGCTTGCGCCTTGCGTTATGAAGCCCACGTGGTACTATGCTGCTGATATGTGGATACAGGCCCACGGTCTACTGACAGCAGCATTCGCATCGAATGCTGTGGTGGTATACACGCCGGTCTATAAGCGCAGATCTGCCATCTCATCCATTACCAAGCTGAGTACTGTAATACATACATTGTACATGCGCATGGCCCAATTGCAGCCTTCAGAGCTTTAATTAAGCCACACGAGAGACATATGAATAACACGAATATATGACACATTTAAAGTTCGACCAACAATACAAAATTTCCATGACACAACGACCATAGCAGGTGTGCAAACTCCAAAACTTAAGGGCAGATTTCTAACCAGGAGAGTACTAATGAGATAAAACAAAAAGTGAAATGGTTCAATTCTCCAGCAACTGCCACCAATGGAAATCTTTTGACAGTTCTGTTGCCAGTAGTGGGATATTGATGCAGCTCTGGGTAAAGCAACTGAAACCCCACTTATAGATGGATTGACAGTATCCTCGTTGCTTGGTTGGGACTTCTTTGAGTGTGAAGGCATCCAATTGTTATATGCTAGGAATGCATTGTGGAGGCATTTCTTCTCAAGCTTGACCAAGGAGGTGTGCTTCCGAAACACATTGCTAGAATACCACAAATCTGTAAGTGGACACTTTCCCACTTGTATGGGTTATACCAAGCAAGGAGGATGTTACCATTCCACCTATAAGTGGGCCCTCAGTTGCTTTACCCAGAGCTGCATTGCTACCCTGGCAGTGGCTGCGGAAAAGGGATATGACTGCATCTTGTACATCTGCCTGGGACCCTTTGATAAGTGCCACTTACCTGGAATTTTTGTGAGTGAATTTATGTTGTTTTTTAATAGAGTGTGATCCTTTTTAAAGCACTGGGTATATTGAATAATATTGGCTGAACTTCATGGACTTTTTTTCAGCCTGACTAATTATGTAACTATGTTCTTCTATAGTGCCCTTATACCAGTTCTGTAAAGATTGCCATTTTTGGGTGAAGCTGCTGTGAGCAGAATAAACTAAAGAACAGTTACCTTATCCTGGAAATTATGATGATTTGCCACATTTCATCTTTTGTATAGTGAATGCATTATTAGCATTCTTTTTTATCACAAATATATCATGATAGCACATGAGGTTGCTTCACCCTCTCTCTTTGTGTCTTTTCCGCGGCCAGATTAGTGAGTATTATATCTCTTGCTTCACAGGGTGGCTTTTTATTCATCTTTTTTTTTCCATCAGCAATAATTTTGTTAGTTTTTGTTTTTGTACAGTGATTGTTAATGCTTTTTTTGCCAGCTCGCCTCCAGCCCCCCTAAGTTCTTACCTGAGCCCAATTTCGATCCAGTGCTGTGCCCAAGAGCAGTGGTGCTGCTCTCTCTCTCCCTCCTCACTAGACTCATTAAGGAAAGCCGGATCCATTGGCTCCTGCTGCTGTCAATCAAATCCATTGATGAGGGAGTGGGGGTGGGGCATAGCCGCATGGTGTGTGTCAATAGAAACCCACAGCGTACTCAGGTCTGAGCTAACTTGTGTGCCACCATAGGAAGCAGCTTCTTATGGCGGTACACAGAGAAGAGAAGGAGCCAGGAAAGCTGGCAGGGGACTCAAGAAGAGGAGGATCAGGGCTGCTCCATGCAAAACCACTGCACATAGCAGGTAAATATGAATATATTTGTTATTTAAAAAAAACCTGTTACAATCACTTTTATGTCATTTTGTTTATACTACAGTGCACCAGCTCTAGAACCTTATAGTTTGTACAGAGCATTGTAGAAGCTGGAGTTACTTTTAAAGAAATAGGACTCTTAATTGCATTGCTTTGGGATAGAAAGGTATTTTGATGTCATTTTGGTTTTTGTTCTGGCAGAACAGCTTTTGCAAATTTTATCTGTGGAACGTACAATTTTAAACGCTCACATTTTCAATATGATAATTGCAGATTAAACCACAGATAGGACTTTTTTTCCCCTTTCCGTTTCAGTACAGCTAGCTTTTGAAAAACTCACTTTTTACAACGCTTGGTGCGGAGCTTCTGGCAGGCACAGGAAGTCATTATGCAAATCTATTTTGTGATTAATCCAGTGTAGTGAGCCTTTCTAAATCACACAGCGGACATATTTGTGTCTCCATTCAAAAGCGGTAAGTCAGCGACATCTCTTTATAACCGTTCAGCGGCACCAAAATAAACCCACAAAAAAAGCCTAAACATAAGTAAATGACCCAGATCCTAAAACCATCTATTACGCTGCTGAGACAGATTTGTGGGTAATCTAATGAGCTTTCCGATATGAGTTGGAAATGAGTTTTTCCTTCATTTACCCAGAGAGGCAATATCAGTCTATATGTCAGAGCATTCGGATCTCTAATAATTGTCCAGAGTCCCAGAATAGATTGTCTCTCATTTGCAGATATGAATAGAATCGTAAAATTATTCTCCACATCCCTTTTCTAATGTCGTCTCAATGTCACCAGGACGCACACCTGATCAGGGACGAAGAATGCACTTTTTATGCAGGTGTAATTTGGAATGCTTAGGCTGCCACTGAGAAAGAGGTTATCACTCTCGATCTGCTTAATTGAATTTAATGTGGTTAAGAGTAGGAGATTATTAATTAGATTTTCTGACTTTCATAGCAGATTAGATCAGGTTACGGAAATGGATGGTAGGAAATGCATGCTTTTCAAGGAACCTTTTTGTTATTAAAATTCCAGCATACATGAAAGTGTGTTAGAAATCTCCCGTTATTACAGTCAAAATTTAGTTTAAGAAAAAAAAAATAAAAAATATAAACCATCAAGGTCTGAGCTATCTGAAGCATGTTTCCAGAAGCGTAACAATGTTCAACACCAGATTTTAATTTGATTTAAAAGATCCTTTCATATCTGAGCTGTGTGCTGTTACTTGTCCAGTTACAGGAGCAGAAAAGTGCATTTTTGGCATTGGAAACTTTATAAAGCATAACATGAGCCTAACAACTGTCTCCTTTACCTGCTTTAATTTGGCCAAAATAAAACAACCCTAAACCACGTCCCAAAAACATGTGAAAATTGCTTTTAAAAATGCACATAAAAGACACAAAAACACAGAAGCATTAGCTCAAGCGAGAACTTCACCTTAGAAGTACATCTGTATTAGATGTAGGATAAATGGTTGATGGGACCCCCTTCTACTGTCAAATAACTCTTGACATGGATCACACCTATTTAACTGTATATCGACGCACAGTAAATATTTTCACTTGCCCGGCAGTTGAATAGGAGGTGTGGAGGGTGCAAAAATTGTTTATGGAAAGGGGCCCTTTGGTGATTGACCTGAAAAAATGATGCAGATCAGTAAAGATAAACTGAAATCAAAACACCTTAAGGACAACTGCATCCACTGGTTCACCATGACAGGCAGACAGCTAGAAACTTCACATATGAAGGTCAGCAATGGTGGTCTCCATGTTCTCTCACTGCAGACTCTTGTCAAAAAAAAAAATAGACTAACCTGCAAATGTAGAGTTTTAGGAATTACCGGTCCAGGCGATGGTGACTCCAATCTCTTGCAGAGCTACACTAGACAAAGAATGTTCAGCATTGACATGCTGTGGTTTTACTTGTCTACCAATACACCACAGGTATATCCCTACAGAGCTTTAGTGAAGTAGCTTCTGCCAGCTGGAACTAGATATGTGCATGCTAGAGATTTTTGTTTTGTTTCGGATTCATTTGTTCCATGAAGAATTTCTTTTCGTCATATTCCTTATGTTGAACCAATTTGTTTCGTTGGTTGGTTGGCTTTGAAAAAAATTTCCGTTGTTTTCCAAAAATTGCTATATATTTGATATATTTTCAAATTAGATGGACTTGAATCGAAAGATTCCATATTTTGGGATGATAGTCCAACCTACAAAGGGAAATGGCATAAGCTGATTTGACAATATCGACTGGTGTCATGTGCATCTGAATACACAAATGGCACTAAATTCTGATCCATGTTTCCTGAATCTGAATTATTGCACAAATTCAAAAATTTAATCAATTTCCCCATGGGCCCAAACTATTGCATCATGTGATGTCATCCAAATGAAACTAATGCAACCATTTATTTCCTGATAACATTTTTAAAATGTGTTTACATTTGTTACTATGGTACATAGTTACATAGTTAGTCTGGCTGAAAAAAGACAAAAGTCCATCCAATTCAATCATGTTGAACAGTTCAACCATGTTCAACCATGTTCAATGTTCATACGGAGATTTCATATACATGCAAATCTACTAAAATCAAATTTTCAGCCGAAAATCAAATTTATCCAAATGAAACAAATACATTCGTTAATTTCGTTATACCTTTTTTTTATTTTTTGACATTCATTACTATGTTCATTCAAAGATTCGTATACATCCAAATATCTGAAAATGAAATTTTCTTCCGAAAATCTAATGTGCCTGAATGAATTGAATGCATTCATTAATTTTCATAAATTTTAACTTTTTTTCAGATTTTTTGACATTCATTACTACCGTATTTTTCGCTCCATAAGACGCACCTGACCATAAGACGCACCTAGGTTTTAGAGGCAGAAAACAGGAAAAAAAAAATTCTGAACTAATGGACTGCAGACATAGTAGAGGAGATGACCAGAGACTGCGGACAGTACAGGGATGACCAGAGACTGCGGACAGCACAGGGATGACCAGAGACTGCGGACAGTACAGGGATGACCAGAGACTGCGGACAGTACAGGGATGACCAGAGACTGCGGACAGTACAGGAGATGACTGCTGACCTTTGGGGAGGGAGGGGGAGAGCGGGTACCTGAATTTGACAGGTACCCGCTCTTACTTCCGCAGAGTTTTTTTTTTATCTTACCTGTTCCTCGATCCAGCCGCGCGCTGTCTTCCGGCTTCTGTAGTGTGGGCGCTCGTCGGACAGCCGGATGCCCAATGCGCATGCGCGAGAAGCGCTGCGCTTTGTGATTGGTCCGGCGGCTTCTGGGATCTGTCATGTGTCCCAGGTACCGCCTTACCATTCACAAAGAGCTTATTCCGCATGCGCACTTGAGACCCGGCTGTCACGCACACTACAGAAGCCGGGAAGACAGCGCACCGCTGGATAGAGGGACAGGTAAGGTCCCACTGCAGAGCTGAGCGGCCGGCCCGGTATTCTGACACAGCGGCGGTGGAAATACCGGACCGGCCGCTCTATATTCGCTCCATAAGACGCACTGACATTTTCCCCCCTTTTTTGGGGGAAAAAAAGTGCGTCTTATGGAGCGAAAAATACGGTATGTTCATTTTGAGATTCAGTTGTATACGAATCTCCAAATGAACAAAGTAATGAATGTCAACAAATCTGATAAAATAAATTCTCATCTGAAATATCGTAATGAAACCCCCCTTCCGGACCATTTTATGCAATATTTTTTTAACTGTCAATTGCGCGGTCGTGCAACACTGTACATAAATTACATTTATGTAATTGTTTTCCCACAAATAGAGCTTTCTTTTGATGGTATTTTATCACCTCTGGGTTTTTTTTATTTTTTGCGCTATTAACAAAAAATGCCTGAAAATTAAAAAAATATATATATTTTACTTTCTACTTTAAAACATATCCATTAAAACATTTTAAAAATCAAATTGTTTCATAAATTTAGGCTAATATGTATTCTGCTACATACTTTTGGTAAACAAAATCCCAATAGCCATATATTGATTGGTTTGCGCAAAAGTTATAGCATCTACAATCTATGGTATATATACTAGAATTTGTATTTTTTTAATACTAGTAATGGCGGCGATCAGCGACTTATAGTTGGACTGTGATATTGTGGCAGACAACTGGACACTACTTGACATTAAAGTATTACTAAACCCTGGACCTGCATTCCCTATCTCTGGTCTCCCACAGTATGCAGAACATGGAAATGCATTTATTTTAGTAAATATAAACTACTAAATACCTCTTCTCATCAGCAGTTAGAGCAGTTTTGTGACTTCTATCAGTGTCCAGCTGAGCACTGGTTAAAGCTTGTAGGAAGAGTTTTCATTTTGCTCTAGGATGATGCAGAACCCATGACCTCTATCTTGGCAGTGCTGATTGGCCCTGTGCTGATCACATGCACTCTCCCAAAAAAAAAATCTTCTCTAGCAATACACACCAAACTGAGCATGTGCAGAGTGACTCGACACGATATGTCTTATCAAGAGATAAGAGGGGGACACTGAAAGAAGAGGAAGATCAGAGAAGTCAGGATCAAACAGCAATTTTACACAATGCATAGGATTAACACTTTAGGTTCCACAGTGAGTATGACAAGCATGCTTTACTGCATATACAGACTGATTTTACTGTTGTGGGTTTAGCAACACTTTAACTGGCATTTTGTGGGAAGCAGTGACACTAATACAGTGATCAGTGCTAAAAATAAGAACTAATGACTCTGGCTGTGAAGGGGTTAAACATCTAAGAGGATCAAGGGGTTAACTGTGTGCCTAGCTATGTGTAATGTTTACTATGTGTGCTGTTTTCACTATGTAATGTGCAGGATTCTATTCCCTGCTTGCAAGGAAAGGGAATCCAGCACATCTCCAATGACAGGACACAGCTCTTTCTTGTTTACATAGTCCTGTCAGCCTCCTAGACAATCGGCAGGTTCCGGTGCTCATCCATTAACATGCGCACCCACTACCAGGAAGTGCAGAATCACATTTATATAAAATACATGATTCTGCACAGCGCGGCTGCCCTGTAGCAGTATATCTTCTATGGGACAATCGGTAAATGGTTAATTAGTTACCATTTTTATAGCTGAAGACAGAAGATGTCAGATGTAGAAATAAGAGTAGAGAAGATAGCAGTAGCAGAGGTCACACAACTTTTATAGGGTTGCAATTTTTCTAGCCCCTGAAGTACCATTTAGATGGAATTTTGATATTAATTGGACTTTATTTTTTAATAGGTATAAATCCAATATATTTAACAAGTAAATGTAATTTTAATCTCTTTAAATCTTCTGTTTTCATTAAAATAACACCTGGTGATCCAGCCATGGACGTCCTGCATTTCCTGTTATACAGTTACAAAGTTCTGTCCCTGTTGGCAGTTTTGCTCCTGTGTTGTCATCCTGCCACAGGCACTTCCAATGAAGTCCAAAGACATGCTGGTCAGTTAATTAGCTCTTGTCAAAATTGGCCATAGTGTGTGTGTGAATGAAAGAGAGGAACCTTAGACTGTAAGCCTGTTGAAGGCATCAACTGATGTGAATGTACAGTATGCAAAACACTGAGAAAATTTTTGTTGCTATATAAATACGTATTATAAATAAATGAATACAGAATTCATAATTAATGCACAATAAATACATAACAATGAAGAAGCATTGGAGCATGTAAGTAGAAATGGCAGCAAAAAAGCTGTAGAAGACAAGCAGTGCTGAGATGTAACAAAGGATGGCTAAAAGGTGAAAAGATTGTCTTTAAAAGAAAAAAAAAGTAAATTGATTACGATTAGCATTGTTTTAACAAGCTAAATATTAGCAGTACACCTACACTATATTGCCAAAAGTATTGGGACACCCCTCCAAATCATTGGATTCAGGTGTTCCAATCCCCTCCATGGCCACAGGTCTATAAAATCAAGCACCTAGGCATGCAGACTGCTTCTACAAACATTTGTGAAAGAATGGGTCGCTCTCAGGAGCTCAGTGAATTCAAGCATGGTACCGTGATAGGTTGCCACCTGTGCAATAAGTCCATCCGTGACATTTCCTTGTTATTAAATATTCAACTGTTAGTGATATTATAATGAAGTGGAAGCAACTGGGAACAACAGAAACTCAGCCACGAAGGGGTAGGCCACGTTAAATGACAGAGTGGGGTCAGCGCATGGTGAAGCGCACAGTATGCAGAAGTCTCCAACTGTCTGCAGAGTCAATAGCTAAAGACCTCCAAACTTCATGTGGCCTTCAGATTAGCACAACAACAGTGTGTACAGAGCTCCATAGAATGGGTTTCCATGGCTGAGCAGCTGCATCCAAGCCTTACATCACCAAGTGCAATGCAAAGGGTCAGATGCAGTGGTGTAAAGCACACCACCACTGGACTCTAGAGCAGTGGAGACGTGTTCTGTGGAGTGATGAATCACACTTCTCTGTCAGGAAATCCGAGGGACGTGTCTGGGTTTGGCGGTCGCCAGGAGAACAGTACTTTCCTGACTGCATTGTGCCAAATGGTAAGTTTGTTGGATGGGGGATTATGGTGTCGTGTTTTTTTCAGGGGTTGGGCTTGGCCCCTTAGTTCCAGTGAAGTGAACTCTAAAGGCGCCAGCATACCAAGAGATTTTGGACAATTTCATGCTCCCAACTTTGTGGGAACAGTTTGGGGATGGCCCCTCCCTGTTCCAACATGACTGCGCACCAGTGCACTAAGCAAGGTCCATAAAGATATGGATGAGAGAGCTTCGGATGGAGGAACTTGACTGGCCTGCACAGAGTCCTGACCTCAACCCAATAGAACACTGTGATCCAGGCCTTCTCATCTGACATCAGTGGCTGACCTCATAAAAGCTCTTTTGGAAGAAGGGTCAAACATTCCCATAGGCACACTCCTAAACCTAGCAGACAGCCTTCAGGTAAAGTAGTTAAAGTGTTACTAAACCCAGGACCCTGCATTCACTATATCTGATCTCCCACAGTACAAAGAACATGGAAGTGCAATTATTTTAGTAACTATAAACTGCTAAATACCTTTTCTCATTAGCAGTTAGAGCAGTCTTGTGACTTCAGCAGAGCACTGGTTAGAGCTTGTAGGAGGAGTTTTTCTTCTGCTCTAGGAGGATGCAAAACCCCTGACCTCTGTCTGGACAGCCCTGATTGGCCCTGTGCTCATCACATGCACTCTCCCAAGAAAAAAAAAACCTCTCTAGCAATACACACTAAACTGAGCATGTGCAGAAGGGCTACAGGTTCAGTCTGTCTTATCAGCGTGGTCATTTGAACAAGAGGGGAAGAGAAGTCAGAATCAAACAGCCTTTTTACCCAATGCAGAGGATTAACCCCTTAGGTTCCACAATGAGTATAACAAGCATGCTTTACTGCATTTACAGACTGATTTTTCTGTTGTGGGTTTAGTAACACTTTAAAGCTGTTAAAGCTGCAAAGGGTGGGCCTCAATATTGAACCCTACGGACTAAGACTGGGATGCCATTAAAGTTCATGTGCGTGTAAAGGCAATACTTTTTTGGCAATATTGTGTATCTTAAATATAGACCCTATTTAAACAAATAAAGATAAACATAAAGATACATATAATGACATTTATAGCTACATTTAACCTAAAGTGGAATTTCACCCTAGAAGTACTAAATGAACACTAAACAGCAATATTCCACATGTACCATGATAAATATATAGCGTCATGTTTGGATTCTGTCCATGCTCTGGTTTACAAGTAATCTGCCTTTGAAATTTGCCCACTAATATCGTTGACACCATTCAATTCATGGTGTCACCCAGCTTCCCTCAATCTCCCTGTGATTGGCATGATAAAGGCAAAGACAAATAACTTCCCAGTCAGTCTTTGCAAAGGGAGTCTGTTACTGGTGATGACCACGTATTCCAAGCAGATTGCAAGACATCATGCACCTACCTCTTTCCAAGCCCAATGACTGTGGTCTCAAATACAGTCTGCTATAAAAGAAATATAAGTGCACAAATCTATTAATAGAATGCGTGGGTGTGTTATTTTTACATTTCTGCATATATGGACAATCGCCATTTGATCTGTTAATGTGGCAGTACACCTACTGGCCACTTTATTAGATACATCTTGCTAGTTCCAAGAAAATCTCCCCCACACCATTACACCACCACCACCAACCTGAACCGTTGATATAAGGCAGGATGGATCCATGCTTTTGTGTTTGTTTACAATCTGCCAATCTGCCCATTCTCCTCTGACCGCTGACAACAATAAGGCATTTTCGTCCACACAACTGGCACTCACTGGATATTTTCCTTTTTCAGACCATTCTCTGTAAATCCTAGAGAGATTGTGCAGGAAAATCCCAGTAGATCAGCAGTTTTTGAAATACTCAGACCAGCCCGACTGGCACCAACACCCATGCTACGTCCAAAGTCATTTAAATCCCCTTTCTTCCCCATTCTGATGCTCAGTTTGAACTTGAGCAAGTTGTCTTCACCACATCTACATGCCTAAATGCATTGAATTGCTGCCACATGATTGGCTGATTAGCAATTTGTGTTACTAAGTAATTGAACAAGTGTACCAAACAATTGCTATGTTTTTTTTCCAATAAAAAACTGTTTGCAGCTTTTTTGCCTCTAAGAGTTGCTGATCTCCGCCGGCCTCTTTCAGCTACATCACTCACTCCAGTGTCAGCTATATATCATTGTTCTGAGCCAGCTTCCTGATAGTTACAACAGTAGATAATACCTGTAAAATCTGTTAGCACCCTCATGAATGGTTCACCTGGTATTATATACTGAAAGATGCAGATTAAAGCAGAAATAATGTCTGCAGACATCTTCTCCCTGGCTTCTTCTGGGTGTGGGGTCTTTGGGCATCTTGATTGGCTGGCCTGAGATGATGAAAGTCCCGTGGATGCACATGGGAGTCCATTCATGCCGGTACCTAGGCGTGCAAAGAATGTACAGTGAGCTGTGACTTTAGAGATCAGTGTACATTCCAAAGAAGATTGCAAACAGACCGGACACTTTCACCCCCTTCCAGTCCAGGCCAACTTTCAGCTTTCAGCACTATCACACTTTTAGTGACAATTACTCAGTCATGCAACACTGTACCCATATAAAATGTTTACCTTTTTTTGAGATAGAGAGAGCTTTCTTTTGGTGATATTTGATCACCACTGGGTTTTTTGTTTTTTGCTATAAAGATAAAAAATACTGGAAAATTTTGAAAAAAAAATTTTTTTTGCTTAGCTTTGTTATAAAATGTTGCAAATAGATATTTTTTCCTCATAAATGTAGGCAAACATTTATTCTGCTACATTTTTGGGGTAAGAATAACCCAAAACAGTTTATATTATTTAGTCTGTGTGAAAGCTATAGAGTCTACAAACTATGGGATATATATTTGAAAATTGATCAGTTGAGATCCTAAAATGCAGGATGCTGTTATGGCATATGACAGTGATCAGGATGCTGGTATGGGGTATGGCCGTGATCAGAACATTAGCATGAGGTATGGCGGTGATCAAGACGCTGGTATGGCAGCAGCCAGGACACTGTTATGGGGTATGGGGGTGATCAGGATGCTGGTATGGGGTATGGCAGTGATCAGAACGCTGGTATGGGGTATGGTGGTGATCAGGGTGATAGTATGTGGTATGGTGGTGATCAGGGCAATGGTATGGGGTATGGTGGTGATCAGAACATTAGCATGAGGTATGGCGGTGATCAAGACGCTGGTATGGCAGCAGCCAGGATGCTGTTATGGGGTATGGGGGTGATCAGGATGCTGGTATGGGGAATGTTGGTGATCAGGGTGATAGTATGTGGTATGGTGGTGATCAGGGCGATGTTATGGGGTATGGCGGTGATCAGGACGTTGGTATGCAGTATGGCTGGGATCAGGACGCTGGTATGGCATATGGGGTGATCAGGATGCTGGTATGGGGCATGGCGGTAATCAGGATGCTGGTATGGCGGTGATCATGGCACTGGTATGGTGTATGGAGGTGATCAGGATGCTGGCATGGTGTATGGCGGTGATCAGGGCACTGGTTTGGTGTATGGTAGTGATCAGGGTGCTGGTATGGTGTATGGCGGTGATCATGGTGCTGGTATGATGTATGGAGGTTATCAGCGAGCTGGTATGGTGTACGGAGGTTATCAGGGTGCTGATATGGCATATGGCGGTGATCAGGGAGGTAAATAAAGGAGTAATAGTGAGCGTTTGTTTGTATAGCTGCTTGCATTAAGGTAAAACCTTTTACCCTTTAAATGAATATATATATAAAAATGCAGTGCTTAAAATAACATAAAAGTGACTGGTGTGAGCACTTGATTGCGCTAAAAGTGATAAACAGTTATAAAGTGAACCGTCATATATTGAGTAAGTGACTCAATAGATAAATAAATACAAGGTGACTTTAGTGTTTGATAAATATTTGACATAAAATCAGCAGGATAAATAAAAGTCAAAAATTCATGTGATCCGTGTTGGTGAAATTCGTGATTGGAACTGGTAATATGATTGCACTCACCAGAAGCGCAAAAATAAAGCGCATGTACAGTATATATATTATCCCATTGTGGTCATCTGGGTACAGGTAAGGATGGTGGAATCATCTGGCACAGTCAGCATACAAGGCAACTCCAGACCTCTTTCACAGGACCCTTACCTAAACGTCAATATATAACGGTTCACTTGATACCTGTTTATCACTTTTAGCGCAATCAATGTTGTTTTAAGCGCTGCATTTATATATTTATATATATATAGTGATCAGGGAGGTGGTTCGGCATATGGCAGTAATCAGGGTGTTGGTTTGGTGTATGGCGGTGATCAGAACACTGGTATAGCGGTGATCAGGACATTGGTATGGTGTATGGGGGTGTTTTGTGCGCACTGGGATAGGTGACAGGGCCTCCCTACATTATTTATTATGTATATACTGGGGCAGTGATCAGGGACACAGGGGCACAAACTGGGGTACTGGAGTGGCTGGCACTGCAGTGTGTGAGTGTACAAGCAGCCTGACAGGTTGATGTACACTCACACACTGCAGGATTGCTTCTTTCTGCTCTCACATTGACAGCAGAGAGAAGCCATCTTTACTTTCAGTTTCATTGTTTACTATGCGAGTGCTGTGATTGGTCACAGCAGTCACATGGTAAAACACCACGTGATTGCTCGAACACAGCAGTAATGTGATCCACTGTCGACACACTGATCACCGAGGTGCGCGCTCTGCGAGCCAAACAGGAGCCATCGATGCGTGCTGACATATAGGAACATTAGCCCGCAACGGCACTGCTTCCCGCCCGCTGTCTATGTAGAATGGGCAGACGGGAAGAGGTTATGGCCTCGTTCACACCACGTGTAGAGACATGCATTTTTCTGTATGCGTTCTGCAAGGGCACAAAGAAAACAATTGGTCTCTATGTGTCCTGTTCACACCACAACACTGGTATCATGCATGGCTTTTTCTGCGCAGGAATCTGTAACGTGTATAAAACTCACAGAGTCGTGCATGAAAACTGTTGTATGCTTGTATCTCTGCAAGTGAAATCTGTGTTTTTTTTCCCATCAGTTTTTCTGCACATATGGTGTGAACGAGGCCTAATTGCAGAGTGACATACCATTTGCAATAAAGAGCCTGCCTGCTTGTAATTTTTTTTCATTTGTGGCTTCAGTTCCATTTTACAGTGAATGAAAACAACTTTTGAAATTTCATTAACACATTAAGTTATATATAAAATTTTAGTACATTGGGTTTAGTTCTACGTAACGGAAAAAAAACAATAATAACATCAGAATCTCCCGTGTAATGAGCTGTTTTGCCTAAACCCGTCATTTATTGATAATAGCAAAGCAATGGAAGCCATGTGTAATTCATGATCCCCCCCCTTGTAGATATATGGGCCTTAATCCACGCAATACAACCTAAACTCCCTAAATCCAGCGAGAACACATTGTAAAATAAATATCTACCTCTCGCTGTTGTTGATGCCTTTATGCAATGAATACGTAATGTGTCTTCTCCCTTGTTCTGAAATTCCACCAGCTCACAGTTACCATGGTGATTTGGGGCTTCCGAATGGTTCCCCCTTTGCACCTGTTTTCTTGCGTTTATATTTATTTATTTTCGCTTCGGTTGATGATATGGTAATGGATTGATGTTTGTTTCTCACTCGTCTGGTTTGTCAGGCTCCTGTAGGATTTGCTGCTGTGGCTAAAATTTCTCCCTATCGCCTTTTTATTTATTAAGCACCTAGATATTCTGTTACCCAAAGGAATTGTACAAACATAAATGTCATCTTGTGAGCGAAGACTAAACCAGAGGTGCCGCAGGCTGTGATGGAGTAAGCTAAATGCTGATACCAAGCTGAAGGAATCATCTGAGACAATTACAAGCACCATCCTGTTGGGTCCGATTTATTATACATTGGCCAAATTTACTTTGCTGACTTAAAAGAGTGTATTTTTTTTTTCAGATTACAGCATGCATCTCTTAAAAAATATGGTACATCTGATGGTTCAAGTTACTGTAAATGAATTAGAAGCTGATTTCTTATATAAAATATCCTCACCAAGATCCTTACAGTAGATCTACCAAAATTTAAAGGCCATTTATAAGCCACATGATTTTGCAATACATTCTCTGTAAAACAAAAAAACAAAAAAAAACAAAAAAAAGAAAATCATTCAAGAACCCAACTGCGTGACACCTTCATTGTGGTCTTGGGGTAGGGAGAGGGACACAAACTGCTGCAGGGAAAGTTTGCCTTTGGAACCTAATAAAGATATGTGGAAACAGTACTGCTGAGCTTTGTGGTATCACTTTCAGATGAGATTCACAGCTACAGTAAAATGTTACATTTTCAGTAAAAACAAACAAAAAACGAGTTAAAAAGGGCAGCACAGTGGCTAAA
The DNA here is from genome assembly GCF_062004578.1 of Staurois parvus. Classification (NCBI taxonomy): domain Eukaryota; kingdom Metazoa; phylum Chordata; class Amphibia; order Anura; family Ranidae; genus Staurois; species Staurois parvus. The sequence goes on from NW_028318784.1 coordinate 7,461,820, forward strand.
TGGTTAGCACTTCCACCTGGCAGTGCTAGGTTCATTGGCTCAAATCCCAACCATGGCACCACCTGCCTGGAGTTTGCATGTTCTTCCTTTGCCTGTGTGGGTTTCCTCAAAATACTCCTGTTTCCTCTCACACTCCAAAGACATGCTGGTAGGTTAATTGGATCCTGTCTAAATTGGCCCTATTATATGTATGTATGAATGTGAGTTAGGGGCTTTGGATTGTACACCCCTTGAGGGTTGGGGACTGATGTGAATGTACAATATATATACAGTATATGTAAAGCGCTGCATAAATTGACAGTGATATAGAAGTACCTGTAATAAGTAAATAAATTAAAGGATCAGACAATTAAAAATCACAAGCAACTTCAGGCAATTCTTCTGTTTTCCTGCAAAAGTCAAGTTTAGCTCTACTGCCTTCTACCTTCTGAGCCTTCCTATTGGTCAGTGAGGCCCCACATAGCTTTAAGTTGTCATGCACATGGTCATACTATTTCATACATCCAGTGCCGGTGCTACCACTAAGTAAACTAGGCGGCCGCCTAGGGCGCACTGTCACCTAGGGGCACCTGGGTGCAGCACAGGCCAACACTCTCTCTGTGTGGGACGCAGCCACATCATAAATGATCCTTCAGCTTAGGGTGAGGGCGGCAGAAGGGGAGGAAGAAAAGACAGAGGAAAATGCCGGGTGTCTGGGGCCAGTGTAGCAGCTGAGCTGACGCTCCTTCCAGTGTTTCTCTCAGACTCAGTGCCCTACTGCAAGCCGGCTGACGGCTGCTGATCACTGTGGAGTTCCAACCCTTCTCTTCCCATTCATCAGCAGAGGTGAAGCTGCGCCTGCAGAGGAAGGTAATGTCTGACTCTGATGTCTCGTGTCTGTGTGAGTGTGACCCGACCGGAACATGTGCAATGTGTCCGTGAGTGATGGCATCATCACGATCCCACAGCGTGCTACTCTAGTGTCTGCTGGACCTGCTGATCTGTGTCAGTGTTGGTGGTTGTGTGGGATCTGAAACTGTGTGGGATCGCTCAGTTCAGGTGTTCTCTGTGTGTGTGTGGGCTGGGCTGCCTGATTGATGTCACAGCGTTTTATCTACCCCCATTGCTTGAGAAATTACAGCCCGGGATCTGTCAGAGCAATCTTATGGCACTTATTTTTGCAAATTACAAGAAATTTAGTTTCATGTGTTGTTGATTTATTATTTTCTACTGTTTTTTTACCATTTTTATTTTTTTTGGGGGGGGGGGTTGGTGAAAGTAGCTGGTCTTGCCTAGGGCGCACAATAGTCTAGCACTGGCCCTGCATATATCTGTGCAAAGGGTCGTCATTACCCGAAGGGGATGGCCAGGTGTTTTGTGTAGACATGCTCCGGAAGCCTGTTCAAATGAAAGATAGGAGGACTGCTGCACATATCTCCACGCACATCCACATGTGTACAACTATGTGAGATGGATGCCCGAATCAGAACACAGTTTTCCCAAATCTTCTATTCCAATCCATTTGCTTATATTTTAAAGTGGAACTTTACTGCATAACAACTTGATAAAAATAATGTTCTTTAGAAAAGAACAAACATTCCATAATAATAAATATGCTACCAAATTAGCGTGTGTTATAAATTGCCTCCAACATTGCTCCTCTTTCTTCTTGCTGGAGGCTGTCATTTTGCTGAAGCCCAGACCCCTGAGCAGCAGTAAATCTCCAGTCTGTCAGCAGAATGGCCTCTACATTTTTGACACACTGCTAAAAAATAGAGAGCAACTGAGCATGTGCAGAGCAGAGTGAGACAGCGTATTACTGGACTTTAAACAGTACAGGCATTTATTTTTAATGTTTTACATAGCTATACCTGCAAAAGGAGCCAGCCTGAAGTGATCTAGCAGGTACAGTATCAAAGGTTATGACAGCATATACAGTTTCTGGGAAAACATCGTCTGATAAGCATAAGTGTGCTCAACATAGTCACCTGACCGAAAGAGACAAAAGGATATTGCACAGGATTGTGACCCGAAATAAGAAAACAACTGCTACAATAGTGACTGCAGAGCTCAATCTCAGTCATGATGGGACCACAGACAGAACAAGAATCATCTGTCCCTAACTGCAGCAACCACTGGATGTGTGGATTTAAGCAAACAGAGGTAGACAGCTGTGGTTCCTATCAGTCTTTCATGGCTTTGAATAGACTCCCTGGCTGCAGCTGTTAGCATACACCTTTGATTAGGTGCAAATTAGTTGTTGTCCATGTCTTTATTATGAACATTTCCTGCCCACTTCCAGTTCTTTAGGACACCATTCAAATGGGCTGTCAGGAAGTGAGAAAAAAATCTTCCAAACTGAATCACATACAATAAAAAAAATCTGACAGAAGCTCAAACCCTTTCCCACTCTAAAGGAAAAAGTATGGCTGGAGTTTTGCTTATCTGAATGCCATATGCATGGATAGCTTCCACCATTTATTGCTCCTGGAGGGATGCTCTGCATTTTTTTTTCTTTTTTATTCAGATGTCCTCATGCCAGTCACAGGTTCCTCTTCCACCTCACCTCTTCTGTGGGACTGGGTGGTCCTCAAGATGCAGAGCGTGATGCTGTCAGTGCTGTTCTTATCATTGTGCATCATTACATGTGAGAGTAGGGTGCCCTTCTGATGTGCTCCCAGGGGGTGTACCCATGACACCTTGCACTCAAAAGAAGTGGGTTGAAAGACACTGGGGGTCATTTAGCCTGGAAAAAGACCAGAGCTGCATTACTGAGCAGATGTGTCTATGGGAGGTAGTGAGTTTTGCAAAAAGAGCTCATTTTTTTATACTTAGATCTACGGGAGAGGGTATTGAAATAAAATCAATAACAGATGTAGACTTTAAACTGTGCTATGGGTAATCAATTATTTTCTCCTTTAGGTTAGATCCCCTTTATCCCTTGCACACCAACAAATATGAAACAAAACAAGTGAGACTACTTCCCAGATTTCTGCTCCCACCTTCTCCAACTCTATGAAGTAGAAATAGAACTGGTGTAACTGAGCTCCTCACCTGGTCTTATCACTCCTGTCAGGCCTGACGTAGTTTCTTGAATTTTAATGGACTATACTAGAGCTAACCCCTCTATCCTATTTAGTTTTGCTGAGGGATTTCACACCGCACCCTCCAATGCTGATGAATGAGATGTGAGAAGAAGCATAGAGGTTTTGAATACATGTCCCTATTTATCACGTATCATATTTCCCATCATCAGCACATAGGATGCCCCTAACAAGCTTCAATATCCAACCCATGGTAAACAAAGGCTCAGATTAGGATTAGCATGGTAAATCATAATATCAGGTGAAGGCAGGAAAATGACAGAATGATGACCTGGAATTCGGCAAGAAAGAATCATTCAATATGAACAAAAAAGCTTTCTGCTACAGTAACCTGGCCTTATGATTAATAAATATATTAAGGTACGGCTAATGGCAAAACCTTTTTTCTAAGATTTTGATTGACTGGTGAAGAGTTAAAACCATTGTTAGGTTTTTAGTCCTGCCTGTACTCTCTCTTGTTGCCCAGATCATCAATGTCACCCGGAAAAAAATTAAGAGCAACTTCAAAATTTGGAGTTGCCACCAGAACATAAATAGAATGGAAATCCTCCAATGGGAGAACCTGTCCAGTCCAGTGATGGCTGTCTAAGAGGGAATTTCCCTCACATTTGAAAGAGATCTTCTCACTTCCTGTTGAATCCACAGGCCCGAGAAGTCAAGGGAAATCTCCCTCATGATGTCAAAAACTGACCCTCCCCAATCTATCCAAAATGAAAAAAAAAAGTTTTGGCCTTAGATATCTTTTAACAAGAAAACTGACTGACCATACACTATATTTTTTAATTTCTTGTTTTTAAAGTCTAAGGTATATGGCATTGGGAAGGGTAAGGGAATTAATTATCTGGCACACAGATGTCAAGCAAAGTTAGGGTATGTGGTAAAAAAAAGGCACAAATAATTTGTATATTAGACAGAGCTGGCGACTCCAGTAAGGAGATCCTGATATCCATGAGTGATAGCAAAGCAAGTACCGTAAGTAACTAAAGAGACCTTGCCACTAAAATATTATGTAAACAAGAACAGCAAAGTACAAATATGATACTTAACCACATGTCCTCCTGAGGATTTATCCCCCACCTTCTTGACCAGGCCTCTTTTTGCTATTCGGAGTTGCACTATTTCAACTGGTAATTGCACGGTCATGCAATGCTGAACCCAAACAAAATTTATGTCCTTTTTTTCACACAAACAGATCTTTCTTTTGGTGGTATTTGATCACCTGAGTGCTTTTTATGTTTCGTGCTATAAACAAAGAAAAGACCAAAAAATAAAGATTAAAAAAAGGCCAAAAATTTTGAAGAAAAACAATATTTTTTACTTTCGGCTATGCTTCGTCATAAATTTAGGCCAAAATGTATTCTGCTACATATTTTTGGTAAAAAAAAATCCCAATAAGTGTATATTGATTGCTTTGTGTGAAAGTTATAGCGTCTACAAACTATGGTATAGATAATGGAATTTATGCCTTTTTTGCTGTACAGTGCTGCACTAGTTTAACTGACAATTGCATGGGCATGCAATACTGTACATAAATGAAATTTATGTGCTTTTTTCACACAAAATAGAGCTTTCTTTTGGTAGTATTTGATCACCTGTGCGCTTTTTATTTTTTGCGCTATAAACAAAAAAAAGACCAAAATTAAAAAAATAATAATTTCTAAATTCTGTCATAAACAATATCCAAAAACCTCAAATTTAGTCATAAATTTAGGCCAAAATGTATTCTGCTACATGTTTTTGGTAAAACAAATCCAATAAGTGTATTTTGAATGCTTTGTGTGAAAGTTATAGCATCTACAAACTATGGTATAGATAATAGAATTTACACAGCTTTTACTTCCTGACTGCCTATTACATTTCTTGAGGTACTTAAATACCAGGACAGTACAAACACCCCCAAATGACCCCTTTTCGGAAAGTAGACACCCTAAGGTATCAGCTGAGAGGCATATTGAGTCTATGGAAGATTTATTTTTTTCCACAAAAACATTTATTTTTTTTTTTACACAAAGTTGTAATTTAAATGATATATTGCTCACACAAGCCATGAGTATATGTGGAATTACACCCCAAAATACATTTTGTTACTTCTACCGAGTATGGGGATACCACATGTGTGAGACATTTTGGAAGCTTAGCCACATACAGGAGCCTGAAATCCAATGACCACTTTGAAAGCCTGAAGGTGTGTAACTTCCTCATTTCACTTCCTCACTACCTATCACAGTTTCGGAGACCCTGAAATGCCAGGATAGCACCAAACCCACCCAAATGACCCCTTTGTGGAAAGTAGACACCCCAAGGAATTTAAAAAAAAGGCATGGTGAGCATTTTGCAGATCTAATTTTTCCTCACAAGGTTTCCAAATATAAAAGAAAAGAAAAAATATGTTTCTGTTTTCTTTCTTTATTTTCCAAAAACATCTGGCAACAAACGAGATCTGCAAAATATTCACCATGCTTATCAAATTCCTTGGGTTGTCTACTTTCCAAAAAGGGGTAATTTGGGGGGTTGTTGCTATCCTGGCATTTCAGGGCCTCCAAAACTGTGATAGGTAGTCTGGAAGTGTAATGAGGAAATAAAGCCCTTTAAAATCCTGAAGGTGCTTGTTGGATTTCGGGGTCCTGTACTTGGCTAGACTGCCACAAAGTCTCTCACATGTGGTATCCCCATACTCAGGAGAAGTAGAATGTATTTTGGGGAGTAATTCCACATATACCCATGTTATGTGTGAGCAATAAATCATTTAAGTGACAATTTTCTGTAAAAAAAAAAAAAAAAATCTTTCTGTCATTTTTCAAAAACTTGTGGTAAAAAATAAATTCTTCTATTGACTCAACATGCCTCTAAGCAAATAGTTAGGGGTGTATACTTTCCAAAAAGGGGTCGTTTTGGGGGGTGGGGGCATTTTATGCCCAGCATTAGAAGTTTACGCCACACATCATTCACTCTTCTAACCATCTGAAGACCAAGCCTTTTCTGACACTTTTTGTTCACATGAAAAAATCTGTATTTTTTGCTAGGAAATTACTTTGAACTCCCAAACATTATATATTTTTAAAGCAGACACCCTAGTGAATAAAATGGTGGGTGCTGCAATTTTTATATGTCACATAGTACTTGCACGGCGATTTTTCAAACTCACATTTTTAAAAAAAAATACACTTTTACTACTTTTAATGCACAAAAACACAATATATTGACAATTATTTGGTAATATATATAGGATGATGGTATGCCGAGTAAATAGATACCAAACATGACATGCTTTAAAACTGTTCATGCCCCGTGCAATGGCGACAAACTGCATACATTTTTAATATCCATAGGCAATGCTTTAAAAGCCTTTACAAGCTACCATTTTAGATTTACAGAGGAGGTCTAGTGCTAGAATTACTGCCCTTGATCTGATGTTTGCAGCGATACCTCACATGCACAGCGATACCTCAGATGGCATGGGACTGCCTGAGAAGGCCGTGGAAGGCAGCGGGGGGGGGGAGTGGCATCTTTTTCCGCTGCTTGTAAAAGCAATCCAGCAGCTAATTAGCCACTATGATTGCTTTTACATGAAAGCCGATTGCTGGCTGAAAAAAAAACTATACCAGGATGTTGCCTGCAGCTGCAGGCATCATCCTGGTATAAGCACTCAAAGTCCAGTGATGTACCAGTACGTCACTGATCCTTGTTGGGTGTATATGCTATGTTCTTTTTTTTTTATGCAGCCTGTGGGCTGAATGAAAAAAAGAGAAGAAATCTCTGCCAGAAAAAGTGTGTGGTATGCCCACCATTAGCATATACAGCCATGCATCCACCCACTTCTAATGGTGGGCACACATGAAATGTGCCAAAAAATATATATGCCGAAGCATAGGGGCCATCCACTCCCTGGCAACCCCAAGCCCCAATGCTTTGGCATATATGCTCTTTTTTTAACTGCGGATGAAAAATCTCATCCAACAGCACTGCACACACCTACTTATGTATATTCTGAGAGCAAGACCCTGTTGCTGTCAGAATAAACAAGTCAGTACTGCAGCTGAATGACATCCTCATTATTCAAGCAGGCCTTTTTCCCCTTTCTAAGATGGGTATTTACAAGTCGTTGGGGGAAGCACGGTGCCACATGCACCAATTCCAAGATTGTACAAATGTCTAAATAGTGGCAAGCTTGGATAAAAATTGTCCACATATAAGTAGTACCCCATATGGAAAAAGGATGACACCAAGTCCCAAACTATCTTGCCACTGCTCCCCATGTAGTCTGGGCATCTAGGAGGCTCCACGTGACTGTCTTTTCCCTCGTAAATCATCCCCATATAGCAAAGATGGGAAGTCTCTTTGCTGGATGGGGATGTCCCTTCTTTGACTTGGCTGTCTCTTTGCTGGATCGGGATGTCTTTTGCCTGGACAGGGATATCTCTTTGGTGGATGGGGATGTCCCTTCTTGGATTGGGCTGTCTCTTTGCTGGATTGGGATGTCTCTTTGATGGGCCCAACTGGGCAAAGAGACAGCCCAGTCCAGCAAAGAGACAAACCATCCAGCAAAGAGACAGCCCATCCAGCAAAGAGACAGCCCCTCCAGCAAACAGACAGTCCGTCCAGCAAAGAGACAGCCCATCCAGAAAACAGACAGCTCTTCCAGCAAAGAGACAGCCCCTCCAGCAAATAGACAGCTCATCCAGCAAAAAGACATCCCCTCCAGCAAAGAGACAGCTCATCCAAAAAAAGACAGCTCCTCCAGCAAAGAGACAGCATCACCAGCAAAGAGAAAGCTCCTCCAGCACAAAGACAGCCCCTCCAGCAAAAAGACAGCCTCTCCAGCAAAGAGACAGCTCATCCAGCAAAGAGACAGCCCATCCAGCAAAGAGACAGCCACCCAACAAAGACACAGCCATCCAACAAAGACACAGCCCATCCATCAAAGAGACAGCCCGTCCATCAAAGAGACAGCCCTCCAGCAAAGAGACAGCACCTACAGTAAAGAGACAGCTCATCCAGCAAAGAGACAGCCCATCCGGCAAAGAGAGAGCTCATCCAGCAAAGAGACAGCTCCATCCACCACTGCTACAAACCTGTCACAGTGTGCCGGAGGCCGCAGGTGAAGGAGAGAGGCCGCCGTTCTCCCTTCAGTGCAGAGGCCGGCTGAGGAGGTGTCCGTGTGTCAGTGGCACTTCCTGCTTGTCTTCATGAGCCGTCACTGCCGCTCCTCCTATCAGCCCTGCTTTGGGCATAGCCGTACAGTGGGAGGTGAGTGGCAGCTGCAGTCTGTATTAGCCCAGTGCAGACCGCGGTTGCCGCTTACCTCCTGCTGTACAGCCCAATCATCTTAAGCCCGGCAGCCTCGGCCCTCCGGGCAAATGCCCGGTGTGCCCTATGGCCAGTCTAGGCCTGGCTACAACAGAAGTACTGATAGTAAAGATTATACAGCTGTATTTCTCTATTATGCATGTATGCTTTTTTTCCAGTGACAGGATCTCTTTAGAGCCTAATTCTAGGTTGGGCCCAAACCTCCCCCTCTATTTTCCTTTGCCCATCTGCACCTTTTTCTTTCATTTGCGTAAATAGACTAATTCATGCAAGCATGCTGCACTGATGTACATACTTGCAGGTACATTGGGGCAGCAATCAATTCCCAGCCTTGGTGCCAGATGACCCTATTGAGGAACAGAGCTGATCCAGAAAGTTGCTAGAGGGTCTTCAGCTGTTACTCTGCAACTTGTACTATGACCTGTTTTGGAGATCTACTTTCCTGTTGCTGATTTGGCCTGCCCTTGTTCTCTGCTCTGTCTACCTGTCACTGACTTCACCTAGTTCCTAACCACAGTTTGTCTATGCTGATTCCCATTTTGACCTCAGCTTGTCTCTGCTGATTCCTGTTTTGATCGCAGCTAGTTTCTGACTACTCCCTGTTCTACAATCCAGGGGTTTCTGGACTAGAGATGTAAGAAGAGCCCTCTTGTCATCTTGGCCTCCAACCAGGTATGTGATACAATCTATCTATATTACCATCTATCTATATGTTTTACTGGAGATGTACAGTTGTTGGTAAAGCAGCTTTATTCTAGACAATATCAAATTCTTGTTTTTATTGCAAATACATATAAATGTAAATGTATTTCTCCGCATACCTGTCTGGTTTTAACATAAATGGCTATATTTTTTATCTGCTCCTTCACACAGCTAAGTTTCCATATTGCCTTCTGAACAATGAAGAGCCAGAACATGGGGCAAAATACAAGAACTATATGCAGAAATGACCCCCATATAATATAAATATCACATAGACCCAATTCATGCACTTCACTTTAGCAAAACAACTGTAATCAACTGGAACATTGACTTGTGACAGCTGAAGATCCAAAAGATTTGATATACAGGCATTGCACAACCAATCTTTGGTTCAGATAAAGTTTTGAGTCCCAGTTGGTCTTCACTTCCAACTTTCAGTGCCTGCTTCAAAAGCCCAATGGCACTACTCCATTTGAAGGATGGGCATTGTTGATAGTTTCCTCTGTTGTGCCCCTCATTATCATCCCATTACAGCTGTTCCAGTTGCAAGGCAACCACAGGCCACCACCTGCTGCCCACACTACACAAGGAAGTCTGGGACTGTGCTGGTTGCCTTGGGAACGTTTTACAGTAAGTATACCTCTCAAACACACGCATCTCTATTCCATACATAATTTAACATGTAAACTATAATTTGCATACATTTTTATATCATATCCCTATACCTTAGTGAACTCTGTGCATGTTAAATGACTCCTGCTCATCCAGACATACAGATCCTCTTTATTAGGGACTCCATGAACTTTTTAAAATTAGGTTTAATCTTTTCACTTCAAACGCATTGCATGAATGAGGCCAAGGTAATCTTTTAAGGCAATATCACAGCTCAATTGCCACTGATAATAATTATAGCATGGAGTTAGATATAAGAGCAGGGTTCAACAATCAGTAATATATCAAGAAATAATAATAAACTTTAACCCTTTGGACTCTTCATGGCTATAAATAATAAACATTAACCCCTTGGACCACCTGCTTTAACCCCTTGGACCCCACACAAGTGCCACGCAACCATGTGCAATGTATACATGAGGTGCTTGCAGAGTGGCCTCATTCACTTGAATAAGTTGTGATTGGGGAGAGCTACGCTCACCAAAAGCATCAGGGGGTATTCCTGCCACCAAGCAAAGCACTGTGGCCATGACATGTGTACACCTCACATATGAAGAAGCCCCAATACCAAAGCCAGTCACAGTGTCCCCGATCAACACCAACCAGTCACAGTGTTGCCAGACCAGTGTAGCCAGAAACAGTGTTCCTGGTCATCACCAGACCAGTACATTCAGCAAAATGTTTTCCCGATCACACCAGTCCCAGTGTCACCTGACCAGTGTTAGCCAGCAATGGTGTTCCTTATCACTGCCACACCAGTAGCAGTATCACCAGACCAATATATGCCAGCAATAGTGTTCCTGATCACTGCCACAAAAGTCTCAGTGTCACTAGACCAATCTAAGTCAGTAATAGCGTTCCTGATTGCTGCCACACCAGTGCCAATGTCACCACAGCCAGTGAAGCTAGCAACAGTGTCACTAATTGCAGCTACACCAGACTCAGTGCCATCAAACCAATGTATGCCAGCAACAATGGTCCTGACCACCACACTAGTCCCAATTTCACCAGACCAATGTAAGACAGAACAGTGTTCCTATTCACCAGATCAATGCCACACAAGCCCCAAGGCCACAAGACCAGCATAAGTCAGCAACAGTGTGCATGATCGCTATCACACCAATGCAAGTTTTAATGCAGCCAGTGAAACCAGCAACAGTGTTGCTGAATTCTGTCACATCGGTCTGAATGTCACCAGACCAGTATAAGCCAGTGCCAGTGTTCTTGATCACTAGCCACACCAGTATGAGTATCAACAAACCAGTGTCAATCAATAGTGTTTCTGATCGCTGCCACACCACACCAGTTTGCCAGACCAGTGCAGGCATCAAAAGTGTTCCTGGTGTCTGCCACACCAGTCTCAGTGTCCCCATACCAGTACAAGCCATTAACAGTGTTCTTGATATCTGTCATACCAGTGACAATGTCAACCAGACCAGTGCAGCCAACAACGTTTTTGATTGCTAGCCACACCAGTCCCAATGTTACCAGCACCAGTGCAGTCATCAACAGTGTCCCTGATTGCCAACATATTGGTAGAGTGTTACCAGAGCCAGTGCAGTCAGCAACGGTTTTCCTGATCACTTCCACACTAGTGCAGTGTTTCCTCTGCTTGCTTGCTCTGCATTCCTGTCATGAATGTTTTCACCTTCTGGTGGTGATGTGGCTCCCAGACCTGTAGCCTGTAGTTCTGTTTTCCACCAGTGGGTGCCTCTCAGCAGCGAGCAGCTCATACTAATTAGTTATCACTTGATGCAGCTTTCTGGGAAGATATTTAGCTCTTTCTGTGCTACTCCTCCTTGTCTTGGTGTTTTGCCCATGTGCCCCGATTTGTGTACCTGTACTCTGTTCCTGTACCCTGATCCTGTTCCTGATCCTCCACCTGCCTGCTTGTTCCTGTTCCTTTGCATTCTCTCTGTGAAAGACCGCCTGGCACTCTGCTTGAGTGCCTCCATCAGAGAACTGCTTCCTCACCGCTGGGACACAGGAATAAGATATTATAGCAGAGCATTGCACCCAAGACCTAAATGACACTAGCTGGGGTACAGCTGGAACTCTTTATTAAACAGAAATACAGGTTTTTATACTCTTCAGAAATACGAGCAGTCTCCACATGAACAATAAAAACAAAATACTGCACATTGGGATAAACATCCCACCCTGATTAGGTAAGAGCTTGATCACATTTTCCTAAACAGTGCAAATGGTAAACAGTAATATCTCCAGCACATCTAATGAACAGCCTAACAGTAAGCTAATCAACAGCTAGCAACTAACATGTAACAGTGATCTAATCAAACAGTAAGCTAATCAACAGCCAGGCACACAGACCAGCCAGGAGCCCACCCCAGACAGCCCAAAACCTCCAACCCTGAATACACAAAGTACATTACACATGCTGTCTTTCAGGTGACTTTTTTTTTTTTAATTTAAATATTTATTAGTTTTTCATTTTTTACAAAAAAATTCCATAAGAAGAGATAACAATACATATAAATATTCCATACATTTCTACCTTGCCCCTTCTAATAAATCTTTTCTTTCCCTCCCCTCCCAACCCTTTCCCACCCCCCTTCCCCCTCCCTCCCCTTTGCACGTTCTATACTCTCTCGAGGCCCAATAGTTTCTTAATTTATAGTTTTCTATACTTCTCTTTCAGTCCTGATTTTTCCCCTTTTTCCCATCTTGTATAGTATATTTCCATCCTATCTTCCTGCATATAGTAAGATTTTTCCATTCTACTTATCTGATTTACTCTGTTGATCCAGTCTTCCTCCTTCGGCACCTCTGATTTTTGCCAGAACTTGGGTATCAACCCCTTTGCAGCATTTAAATAGTACCAAACGCCTGATTCTTTATATTTATTTACTGTGATCCCAACACTATGTAGGAGACATATCGTTGGGTCTAACCCTATGTCATTTCCAGTTATTATTTCTATTGAGTTAACTATTATCTTCCAGAAAGCCTGAATTTTCGGACATTGCCACCAAATGTGAAACACCGTGCCCTCCTCCCCACAACCTCTCCAACACATTTTAGAATTCTCCCCCCTCATCTTGTGCTCAATACTCGGTGTGATATGCCATCGTGTCAAACATTTATAGTTAATCTCCACATCTCTCATACTAACATTCTCGTGTATCAATCTATATATCTTGTTCTGTTGGTCCTCGTCTAACACCACCTCCATATCTCTTTCCCATTTCATTATAAAAATTAACTTTGTGTCTGTGTCTAATTCTGTGAGTATTCTATAAACTTTGGCAATTCCGTGTTTCCCATCTCTACGTGTTTCCAACAACCTTTCAAACATATTCCAATCCTTTTTTAATCTCAGGGGTTTTGGTAGTTTTCCAATAAAGCATTTTAACTGATGATATTTCCACTCGTCTATTCCAATAAAACTTTCTCCCTTCTTCTCTTTTAATTCTTTAAATGGTCTCAATTCCCCCTCTACCAGTACATCTCTCAGTTGGATATCTTCCCTTTTAAACCATCTACCAGATATCTCATCCTTTCCTGGGGGGAAATAATCAGAATTTACAAGAGGCATTAATATAGAATTGAATTCCCATTTCCTACTTTTGTGTAAATTATCCCATACCCTTAAAACATTTAAAGTGTAAATACTTGTGCTTTCTTTAACTCTTCTAAGATGTGCTGGAACCCATATCATCTTACTCAAACTAATCCCACTCAATTCGTTTTCAATTTTTACCCAACTCTTCCCCTTGTGGTTGAATGTCCAATCATAAATTCTTGCTAAAATTACTGCTTTATAGTATCTCTTGACATCAGGTAGTCCTATTCCCCCTTTCTCTTTAGTTCTACTCAATATTTCATATGATATTCTTGATTTTTTGTTCCTCCAGATATATCTTATTAACATTTTTTTCATTATCTTAAAAAACACCTCTGGCAGTTTAATTGGGACCATTTGGAATCTATACAGTATTTTAGGTATGATTACCATTTTAACTAGGTTTATACGTCCTATCCATGATGGGTTTCCACCTTCTAATATTTTTAATTCTTCCTTAATCTCATTTATCAAAGAAATATAGTTTAATCTATACAGTTGTTTATATGAGATAGCAAGTTTTATTCCTAGATATTTTAAATCTTTTTCTCTCCATGTAAAGGGGAACTCTTTTTGTAGCTTTTCCTTTTCACTCTTTGGTACGTTGATGTTCAAGATCTCTGTTTTTGTTGGATTAATTTTTAAATTTGATAGATCGCCATATTCCTTCAAGATCTTAATTATATTTGGTAATGTTATTCGAGGGTTGTCTACATAAAACAATAAGTCGTCCGCAAAGGCCGCTACTTTATGCTCTGTATTTTCTATATGGATTCCCTTTACCGCTCCACTATTCCTTATCGTAGACAACAGGGGTTCCAATGACAGAACAAACAGCAAGGGGGACAGTGGGCAGCCCTGTCTTGTTCCATTGGACATTCCAATGGATTCCGACCTCTACCCATTTACCGTGATAATTGCGGTGGGCTCCCTATATAATTTACCTATCCACTCACGCATTCTCTCTCCAATCCCCAACACTTCTAAGTTGTCCATCATGAAGCCCCAGTCCACTCTATCGAACGCCTTTTCGGCATCAATCGACAATAGTACCGTCGGGGCCTTCCCTTTTCTACTTTTCTGAATGAGCATCAGTGTTCTCAACCCGTTGTCTCTACCCTCTCTCCCTGGAGCCCACCTGATCTCCGTGAATCCATTCAGGCATTAGATCTTTCAGCCTGTTTGCTAGAACCTTTGCGTACAACTTAGTATCGGTGTTCAATAATGAAATTGGTCTATAGCTAGAACACTGGGAAGGGTCTTTTCCCTCCTTCTGAATGAGTACAACATGGGCCTGAAGAGATTCTCCTCTCCCCTCCATCCCTCCTCCCAGGTCGTTCATATACTTCTTCAGCTTAGGTAACAATATTTCACTATATTTTTTATAGTACTTAACTGTATACCCATGCGGTCCTGGACTTTTTCCACCCCCTGTACTTCTTAATGCTACTTTTATTTCATCCTGGGAAATTTCAGCGTCCAAGGCGTTCAATTGTATTTCACTTAACTTTGGTAATCCTGCATTTTTTAAATATATCATCCTTTTTTCGTTAATATCCTTTACATTTTCCTTTGAAGAGCCATGGGGACTGATATTATACAGTTTTCTATAGTATTCCGTGAACACTTTAATAATCTCTTTGGTTGAATAAACCAACTCTCCTTTAGGGTTTTTTATCCTTTCTATATAATTTCTATTTTTCTTTTTATTCAGAGCTCTCATTAAGTATTTTCCTGGTCTGTCGCCCCATCTATATCTTTCATTTAGTACTTTATTATATACCCTTCTCCTCTCTTCGTCCATCAATCTCTCTAATTCATCTTTTTTATCCATTAATTTCTGTCCTATTTCTCTTGTTATTTTCTTCTTTTGTATCTGCTCTAGATCCAGGATGTCTTTTAGGAGCCCGCTAACCCTCTCTCTTCTTTCTCTTTTCTTCCTTGCTCCCATCGCAATCAGGATACCTCTTATATATGCCTTGTGGCTTTCCCATACTGTAGCTGTCGATACTTCCTCTGTCTCATTCTCCTTAAAATATAACTTGATCTCTTCCCCAATCTTCTGCGCTATGTCCTCATCCATAAGAAGGGCCTCATTTAACCTCCATCATAAACCTCCCGTCCACCGTCTTCCCCATCCCATTTTCATTGTGACAGGGGCATGGTCCGAGAATGTACTCATCTCTATTTCTATTTTAACCAATAACTCTATGAGTTGATGATCTATTAAAATATAATCCAACCTCGAATATATCTTATGTGCCTTAGAGAAGAAGGTGTAGTCTCTGTCTCTCATATGCATTATTCTCCAAGTGTCCACCAGTTGGTACTCGTGAATCGCTTTCTTCAAAGCTCTCAGAGACCCACCCCCCTCTCTCCACACAGGGGAGGTTGCATCCTTTTGGGGATCCATACAGAGATTTAAGTCTCCTGCTACTATCAAACGCCCTTTTTTAAAGTCCATCAGTTTTTTCAACAGGCCCTTCAAATAGTTCTCCGGCTTTTTGTTGGGGCAATATATATTGGCTAATGTACATTCGATTCCCTGTAATTTACCTTTCAAAAACAGGAATCTCCCCTCCGGATCAGTTCTTCTATCCTCCAGTTCAAATCTCATGTTCTTTGCCAACCCTATTGCCACTCCTTTTGCTCTTTTAATTGGGGAGTCAGCGTAGTACCATGTTGGATAATATTTAGATTTTAATTTCACATTTGACTTTATCTCAAAATGTGTTTCCTGTAAAAATACCACTGACGTTGCCCTATGGTGTAACTCTTTAAACAACTTAAATCTTTTCCCAGGACAGTTCAACCCGTTCACATTATATGTTATAACCTGTATTTCTTCCATCCTTCTTTAATCTGTCTATCTCTCTTCTAATGTACCTCTTCCTATTAGGCCCTTCTATCGTGCAGTATTTTAGCCCCACCTCCCCTCCCCCCTCATCCTCCCACCCGACACCCATCTCCCACCCCCCATCCCTCCCCCCCTCTCTTTTTTTCCCCCTACCCGTTTTTAGGCCTATAAACTGCCTACAAATCATTTGTGGATCTGTTTCCACCTTTGATTTTAAACTTTGGGCGTAAGCTCCGCCCATGGACGGCTTGCCTCTCCTCCGACCCCCCCAAAATCTCCTCTCTCTATCCTCCAAGCTCAAGAAGAATCTTTACTTCCCTCCCTTCACCAGAGCGTTCTAAAGGACCTCGACATCCGGAGGGGAGAGACCAGGGGCGAGAGATGGAAGTGGGAGAAAACAAAAACAAAAAAAAAAAAAACACAATTTCTACTTAATTCTCCCTCCTTTCCCTCCCCAACCCCAAAGTCTTCCTCCCCTTCCCCCCCGACCCGCTGCCAGTCCTCTTTTCTTGAAACATCTATATCTCCTTTATCTTCTTCTTCTTCTTCCCACCCCGCTATCTCCATTCCTTGCAAATCCAGTCTCTCGCAAAAGTCTCTTAGTTCCTCCGGAAATCTCAAATAGGCTGTGACCCCATTTTTCCAGCCAACTAGAGATGCTGAGATACCCCATCTATACTGCACATTCTGTTTCCTCATTTGCTTCAACAGGGGTCTCAGGGATCTCCTTCTCCATAGGGTCTTTACTGTTAAGTCCGCATAAATTTGAATAGTCAAATCTCCATACTTAATTAATGCTCTTCCCTTGGTCTTCTTCCAAATCTCATCTTTGACCCCGAATTTTTGGAACTGGACAATTATATCTCTCGGTCTTTCCTTCTCAGTAGCCTGTTTAAGCATTCCTATTCTAAACACTCCATCTAATTTGATCCCGTCTGTTTCAGGTCTATCTCTTATGGAGTTCAAGATTTTTTTCACTAGTTCATATAGTGTTTCGCCTTTTGCTGACTCTGGAATTCCTCGTACCCTAAGGTTACACCTTCTTTCTTTATTTTCTTGGACTTCCATCCTATAGGTCAATTTTTTTTGGGTGTTTTCCAATTGATTTATTTTTTTCCTTAAATTGTCAATGTTTTGGGCCTGGATTTTAACTTTCTCCTCTGTTTCTTCTATTCTTAATAGCAGGTGCCCTAGGTCATTTCGAATAGCTGTCATTTCATGTTTTATAATTTTTTCCAAATTCTGAAACATTTCTATCATCTCCTTCTTATTTGGTGCTTGTAGTTCCTCATCTGATTCTCTTTTTCCCGGGCCATCCTCTATTTGTTGGCTGCAGCTGCTATTCATGCCCAATGATAATCTCGGACTATTACCTGAACTAGTGTCCATTTCCCCTTTTGTGCTTGCGCCCTGGGCCCTTTCTGACATACTATTTCCATATGATGTGAATTTCTTTATTGTTCCTGTTTGAGACCCTTTGGGCCCTGCTGCCTTGGGACCATTATTCTTCATATCCTCTGTAAATTTCTTTTATTAATTTTTTCTTTCTGTATCCTCAAGATGGGATTATACTTCTCCTTTATAATTGCTGGACTAGGCACACTTGCGATTTTTTATGTTTTATTTTCCTAGGACACCTGGGCCTCCTCTCTTCTTCTCTTCCAACCCCTGGGAATCCTCTCCTCCCCTCTTTCACCACCTGGTCTCCTATGTCACTCAGGGGTCCCCAACACAATAAGCCCCCAGTAGCTCTCACTCACCCTTCCCTTCTCAGGACGGTGGTTCCATGCTTATGCGGCGGGCCATCACTGCTGCTCAGTCCTGGGGGGGGGGGGATTCCTCAGGGTTTCCGATGCTGTATTATTTTTCTTTCCCTTTTCTTTCTTCTTTCTTTCTCTCCTTTCTCCCCTTTCCTCTCTCACTCCTTTCCTCCTTAGGATCCGTCCCAGGGAGGCAGGGTGGGTTTCCTGGGATTCCTGGGTCCACCAGGCCCAGGCACGGACAGCCAGCCAGGGGGGGTATAGGCAGCAGTGAGCGTCTCCCAGTCACATCGAGGAGGCAGCCGGCTTCCACTTTCATCCGACTCTCCTTCCTCCTGTCAGCCTTCGGCCGGCCGGCGCCCCTGCTTCCCAGGGATGCACCGCGGCTGGTCACGTGTCCCGGCCGCGCCTCCTCGTCTCTCGGCAACCAGGCTCAGCGTCCCAGTCTCTCTCCACTGCTCTCCGGCTCCTCCAACCGCGCACCGCTGCCCATCAAAGTAAGCCCACCCGGCCGAGGTATGTTTCCGCCATCTAGGGCTTCACACCGCTGGGGGGAATTGAGGCCGAAAATAGGGGGGGTCGGTCAGGGAAGGCTCGTTGCTAGAGCTCCTTGCACGAGCTCTCCGCCGCCGCCATCGTCAGGCTCCGCCCAGTCTCCTTTCAGGTGACTTGTCCCCACCTGTGCAATCTGTCCATCATGAGACAAAACTCATGCAATATTCCAACAGTCTGAAAAAGTGGAATTAATTTATCTTCATAGATTTCTTGAGGGAGATTGGTGATAAATATTTCTGTCCCAAGTTGAGGAGCTTCTCCAACCCAGTCTGCAGGAGGGCCACCATATTTCCTCTGATCATTAACCTGTACAAGAATATTAGTAAACCTTTCCATCCACTCCAGAAGGAAGCTTTATTGTCTTTATGTGGAGAATTAATCCAACCCTTGCTCTCAGAGTTCATCATGTTATTGTGCATCATTAGAAAATTATCTGCTCCCTATGACCTTGGGATCAGGGCTGAACTAAGCCCTTTCCCATGCTCTGACTGGGAGAAGCAGACAAAATCACTGGTCTCCTCTACGGCCATAATTAGTGGGTAGAAGACTAGCCCCTTGTCCCCTACAAAAGACCCTGCCCCGGTTTGGTCTGTCACACTCTCCCTGTTCTGGCTTGCTCCTTGCTCCCTCTGCCTGATCTCCTGTGGATGACTCTGGCCTTGACACTGACCACACTTCTCAGCCATATCCTCATGCCTGTATATAGTCATTCATTGGCTTAGGTAGTTTGTTCACCGCTAGCACATTCACTCATTAGATTTACTGGATTTGGTTCATGGGGTTTTGGTATACTGGCTGTGTGTTTATATTTTTGTTTTATTTACTTTATCTTAAATAAATCACATTATTTATACTATGCTTGTGTCTGGTGTTCTCTGTGCAAGTCCATGCATTTCTGTTCATGTATGTTTTACAGGATACTAGCATTCTGTATCCTTGACAGACACCTGTAATGACTCTGACCTGTTTATTCACCATGTTTCTGCCTGCTGTCTGGACTAATGCTTTTTCTGTTTGCTGACCATGTCTCTGCCTGCTGCCTGAACTGACCCTTTTGCAGGTACCACTGGCTACATTCTTGCGAGAAACCAGTCCCACCCATCCCCTTCAGACAGCTGCACTCCTACAACCACAGGAACTCTTTTGCTGACCCATTGTTCATCCTTTCTATACCTCCTGGCCAGTAAAGAAGGCATTCTTGGGGACAGCCACGTGCCAGGAGGCTGGACTTGCTCGCCATTGGGGAATGCTATAGATGATGCTACACTGTTATGTTTCATGACCACTCATACAAAGGGGACCATTACAGTACACTGTTTTTTATAAAATTGGATGTGTCAGAAGATAAAAGATGTGTCAGAATCATTAGGATCTACCTTATTGGGACTTGATCCATTAGTTGGTCTAAAGTATCTCCTACTATTTGATTTCTGATTCCATTTGTAGGCTTGGCCTAAATCATAGACCAGTCTATCCCTAAGAAATAGGGAGGGACTTCAGAATCCCATTAATAAATAGTTTCTAGATGTGTTTTAAGTGTTATTTCTTTTCGGGAAAATAAAGGATTCAATGTTAATTTATTATTATCTGTATACCACTTCTGAATTTCCATATCCAAGAGATTTATTTCTATTGTGTATTGTTCACAAATAAGATCTATCTTTCTGAAAGAGCATGACTGTAAATTTATTTCCCAGTTAGATCTTAAATCTGCTTCAATTTTCTTTGAATTCGAAAAAATGGGAACCCTCAATCCCCAAAGCACAATTTATTCTTTGTAGTATTTTTCAAAATATTTTTTTGTGCCAAAAAACACAAGCTTTCTTTTCTAACAGTCTTTGAAGGCGAATACAAAATCTATCAATATCTACCTCGGAAGTTGGAATAATTTAAGCTTTTCGAATTTGGTCCTCTTTCTTGATCTAATAATATTTGTATTGAGGTAAGCTCTACTACAATATCTCATTATATCCACATTCTATTGGGTATATATTGGATCATTTGGAACTTAATTGGGTTCCTTTTTTGCATTATGCTGTATTATACTTTATTCCAGTGCCCAGTTGGGACCTAGAGTTGTTTCTGATGCAACCCAATTGAACAAGATGATAATTGTTGACATATTAAGTACTCAACTAGTATTGGCTACTTCAGCTTCTCTATAGCTATCTTTCTTCTCCATTCAAGTTGTTTAAGTACTCTTAGCACATTACCAGAGATGGTTGAATTGTTTCCATTAATATGTCTAGTTCATCTGGTTCCTTCCACCAGTCATCTGATGCACTAACCTATTCGGGCTTATTTGAGGATTTCTATCCTATTCAATTGCATTACAACTATTCCATATATTATTTGCCTGTTTGAGCCAGTATTAATAATCAGGTGAGTTGCCCTCCATTAATTTCCTATTTGTCAATTACTTATATGTTGAGATCTGCATTGTTTTTGAATATTTGCTTCTTTTGATTTATGAATCTACAATATTCAATTTCATTAACATATTGTATAACTATCATATTCAATATTGTAGGTGTTGTATTTAATATCTCCTGAAGAAGCATGAAAAGGCGAAACATGTTGAGAGAAATATTGCACCGAATATATATCACCTAATAAGTATTGCCATAAATATGGAAATACCTTTTTAAAATGATTTGATAATAAACAGAATATTTTAGCTGTTATTGTTTTTTCCCTTTTTTTGGCACTTTGAATGTCCCAGTATTTTTCTTCCTATGTGAGGAGTATTTTCTCCTCATCTTTTTCTTTCTTCCTATTTGTTCTTGTCTACTCATGATTTTTTTTTTCACCAAAGAAATGTAGCAGAATACATTGCGGCCTGAATTTATAAAGAAAGATCGCCAGCGATAATTAAATGCCACCAATTTATTTATTTGGGTACAGTGTTGCATGACTGAGTAATTGTTATTCAAAGTGTGACAGCGCTGAAAATTGAAGAATGGCCTGGGCAGGAAGTGGGTTTAACATACTGGTCTCCAAGTGGTTAATTTCAACCTAACTCTTTAACCTGACCATTAACCGTAACCTAACCTCTAATCCTAATGCTAAATTTAGGCAAAAAAAGGGCATCAACACAACAATAAATGCTACCTTAGATAACAGTATGGTGACACCAGCGCTTCTAATACTATTGTGTCAAATGTATATGCAGTAATAAATCAATAACAGTACTTTGGTACACACATAAAATGCTCTAATTTATCAGCACTGATATATTTGTGCTAATATATCTATGACCAAATGGTACTGTTTTCCCAAATACTGGCTACAAATATAAAAAAATTTTCTTACATTGTGTTTCTACAATTCTACAATACTCATCTGAACAAAAACACACACACATATATATATAAATTTACAAGATGACAGCATGGTTTAGTGAAAAATTAAATAGAGAAGAGAAAGTAGGGACAATCTCTCTAGTGACATATAAAGATCTCAATTTGCGGTTCTGAACTAAAATTAGTATTTATCCCTTGCCAAATAGGCACATCAACCATTTTATCTGCTGCTAACAGAGGGGTAATGAATGCTGAAGTCTACGATTATTGTTTGGCTGTACAAGCACTATAAATATCCTTTAAAAAACCTACATTGAAAGGCCTGGTGATAATTTAATGGTGACACGATAAAGATGACTTGAAATTAAGGTCATCGCACATTGTGGAATTCTGCTTCCTCTGCAAATGATATCTAAATTCACTGCTCTCAACAGACTTGGCATCAGCGTCCAGTGTGGTTACAGTGAATTCACAGGAATGGTTCGAGAATCTTTTCGAGTACGTACTGTACCAACTGCTCGTGTTCCCTTAGACGTTCCTATGAATGCAATTAAGCAGACAGTTCAGAAAGAGAAAATACGAGATTATTATAGAAAGCGGTGAAAAATAACCTTTGCAATTCTTCTACAAGATTTAAAAAAAAAAAAAAAAAAACTGCTACTGTTTATATGTCCCTGAATTGTTTTTTTTTTCATGTAAAAATATAGAAAGTCTTTATAAAATTGCTTAAAATGAACTGGAAGAATGGATCAGCAGGGGAGCAAAGGAAAGATGAATATACACAATGGCGGAGTAGGTAAAGACAAAACACAGGTTTACGTTAAACCTATATAATGAGAATAATGCTAGTTAATATAGTAATGCATTTGTTAAAATTGATTAAAGGACCATTCAGACCTATCCAGTCTGTTGCATTACATTAACATATGCATATGAAGGCATCTTGCGTTAAGGAAACCTAATTATTTGAATGGGCTGCCAAGGTATCTATTATTGAACCTGCGCTTCATTTTCCGACGCATTGCACTATGCATTGTGGTGCTGTACAACACAATTACATTAGGGGTACATTGGTAAGCCATTCAAAACTAATGGCACTGCGGTACATGTGTGCAGTAACGTGTAAAATGCATTATCACAATGCAACAATCTGAAAAGATCCTAAATGCGTCTAGTCTAAGCACTGAATTTGCCTTGGTATTAGCCCTTAGTGATCCCTTAAAGTAAAATTGAAGGAGACAGACAGCACCAAGGACCATGCTTATGAGCTGACAAGTAATATGCTCATAGGAGGAGAGAGCAAAGCAATGAGTTATCAGTCTGACACTGCAGGGGAGATTTACTAAAACCGGTGCACTCAGAATCTGGTGCAGCAGTGCATGGTAGCTAGTTAACTTCTAACTTCAGCTTGTTCAATTCAGCTTTGCCAATAAAACCTGGAAGCTGATTGGTTTCTATGTAGATCTGCACTAGATTTTGCACTCACCAGTTTTAGTAAATAACCAATAATACATTTTCAATGTATGATCACTTATACTATTACTAATATCTACTGTATATGTAATTAATACTTTTAGAGCGTGTTGATCCCCTTTTGTTTGCTTCTGATGATGTGGAAGTATGTAAACTGAAAAACGCATTGGGCTTGTGCATCAACCTATCATACTCGTGGCAAGAGAATTTGCATACACAAAAGGAGTACTGTATACTCAAAATGTATTACTCCAAGTGCTTGATGGATATGTGTTAAAATGGAGTTCCAATTTCCCCCAAAAAATTAAAAGTCAGCAGCTACAAATACTGTAGCCACTGACTTGTAAAGTAGGGACACTTACCTTTCCAGGGATCCAGTGATGTCCTCACCTGAGCCAATTTTTCAGTCAGCTTCTAGTGCAGGTACCAGCAACTTAGGTACGGAAAACCGGCAGTGAAGCCTTCCGGCTTCCCAGCCTGTTTCCTACTGCACATGTGCAAGTCGCACTGTGCTTTGTGAATGGTCCTGCAATCTTCTGGGACTCATGTTGTGTCCCAATATTCTACAGGGGGTAAGGGGGAGGGGCTGAATGCCACTGTGGAGATTTGACCAGAAACGGGAGCAGGTCCTGTTAAAACCACGTATCTGCTCCCCACAAAAAAGTGTTAAATGGGGCAGTGGAGGAGGGAAGGATGCACCCCTTTTGGGTGAAGTTCTGCTTGGGGGGGGGGGTGTCATGATTTTAAAAGTATTGAAATTTCAAGTAAGGCTGTCTTTTATATTTAATGTATAAATAAAATACGAGTTTTATAACAAACTTTGATGTGTAACAGTGCCTCAAACGTCCTGCTATTCTTACATCTTTCTTAAAAAATATTTAGGATGTGGCACGTTCTTTAGAGCCATGTTGTATTAATATTATTACAAACATTGATGAGATTGTTGGTCTTTGTCACATGCATATTAAAGAGGACCCCCTAGGGGCGTGTTCAAGATGGTGACCGGAGTGGCCACATAGTAAGGAGGCTCTGCCACTTTGAGATCCCATCTGCAGACATCCTGGGGGCAGCACACCTAATACCCATGCCAGGAGCCCTGCTGACTATGCCTGCTGCCTGAGGAGGGGAGCCGTGTCCATCTGACCCCCCTCTGGAGCACCAGACATCCGCGGCCTATCGGGGCCTACAGTGGCCTCCGTGCCAACTGGGACTGGGATCCCATTTGGGTTGCCACTGCCCTGGCAATCCAGGGCTACTGTAGCACAATTCCGCTGCCTGGGGGAGGAAAATAGGAGCCGCCTGTCCCCCATCCGGAGCTCCAGATGCCCGCTGCCTGCTAAGGCCTACAAACCAGTGGAGCCTGTGCACCCTTCCCCGGGGTAGCGCTACTCCTACCATGGCGGGGGTCCTGCTGGGGATTACTACTGCCAGAGGGGTACGAATTCCAGGCTTTCTGCACCCCCTCCGGATCTCTAGTCACTCGCGGCCTATTGCAGCCTACAAGCTGACGGTGCCTGAGACCTACTCAACTCCTGAGCCATGGCTACGCTCCTGCTGGATCCCGCCCACCCTAAACCTCCATTGTGGCCATCGAGTGGGGATGGTGGAAGGAGACTACAGGGTTCGGAATCGGATCCTTGTTGTGGTACAGATCCTGTGTGGCTTTTTTTTGGGAGTTTATAGTTTTTTTTCTACATTGCAAGGTACATTTGCTATCTCAAATGGTCCAGTTTCTATATGGTATCAAGCTGGTATACGGGTTTTTCTGATGCATGACCTACATTTCTGTGTTTTCTACTTGGGATTTGGCCTGGGAGGTTGCAAATCTGTTTTAGAACACCTATATAATGGCGTCCCCTGATCTAAAATGTATCTCCTGGAATGTGCGGGCCTCAACTCCCCTGTGAAGCATTCTTTAGTCTTTCAATTTCTCAAATCCTATAGTTCACACATTTGCATTTTGCAAGAAACTCATTTGATGGGCACTGCTACAATACAACTTACCTAGGTCCTACACCGGCTCTAAGAACTGCCAGTTCTCCCTGCTTCTCTGAGCAGAGAGCGGTGACTTTCAGTTACCGCTGTCTGCCCTGCTACACCCCCCCCTCTCCCGGTTCACTGGAGCACTGGGCTGTGAATGGGGCAGGAGTGCCTGGCTTAGACTTTCAGCAGATCGCTACTGGTGCCCGAGTTTCCAAATGGTCAGTCCGCCCCCGGCCAGGTACCATTCCAGGTTCCTGGGTGGATCCCAACCATATGGTCACGATCACGATCTTTCCCCAGCGTCTACGTCAGTAGACAGCGGATTTTAGCCCACTGTCAGCTGAAAACGGGTCACAGGAGTGTAGAGCGAACTGCACTCCAGTGATCCACAGGAGAAGTACAGCCAAATGAGCTTTGGCTGTACTCTTAAATAAAGGGATTAAAAATAAAATGAACCTTTTTAACGTAGCAACTCAACTGGAATTTTGCTGTAAAAGTACGAAATGAAAAAAAAAAAACCCTACTTTTCATTGGTGTTTAGTGACATGATACATTTAGTTTGTTTTAATTGCAGAATTTTTTTACAGATACTGTACATTTAGCTCTCTTGGACTTGATATACATTATTTAAATTTACCTGCAGTTAGTTCTCGTCTTTTCTCTCCACTGTTGGCTGGTGTGCTTCCTCTCTACCTAAGGGTGAGGCTGTGTGTAATCGACTCAGCCTCTCAGCAGAGCATAGAGACAGGGGGTGACACCATTGTAAGACACCCGGCCTGCGAGGATGACCTTATCCTTCTCAGTAGTACACTCCCCAGAGTATCCAAGTGGTATTTACGTTTAGCACATCTCCCTCCCCATTCTGCCACTGTATTTCTTCACATAGGTTGGATGACAATTGAGGGATTTAGAAAAAAAATTACAAATTAAAAAAGTTTGCAGTAGTAAATCATTTTTTTTTTCATTTATTTTATGACCAGAATTTACAGCAGTAAACCTTAGACACAGATAGTCCCTGCTGATCCAGTGATGGGCTTGTAGACTCTCTCAATATCAGCAGCATGTTGTAGACTTAAATGACCCCACTGAGCTTCATGTCTGCCAGATGTACAGAATGTAATCAGCTTGACCTCTAAGACCTTCCAAGGATGCTATCATTTGTACATTCACAAACTTGTATGCATTTGATGCCTACGTGATGGTTGCGTGCCAAAATGAAATTATTTCCTGGGTCAACTATTTAGAAGAGTGCACTTCACACGCTACAGTCACTGATATTGATATATTGAATTCCGCAATGCCGCACAAGAAAACTACTTCTACTCCTGTTACAAGTGTGTATAGGAGAACATTAAGACCCAGCTGAATTCTCACATCTTTTGTTTCCTTTCTAGCCCTGTACTGATGTATGGTATGATTCTTTGCTTGGAGACAAAATATAGGTTAGGGTGATAATGTACTAAAGCAGTGGCCTCCAAACTGTGGCCCACAGGCCAGATGAGGCTCTTTGCTTGCCTCTATCCAGCCCTTGGAGCACTATTCCTTCTATTGATATGGTGAGGCATTATTCCTCCCATTCACACTAATTATGGGGCATAATTCATCCCATTGACAGCATTGAATGGGGTTCTTTCCTCCCTCCACTGTCCAAACGTGTGTAATATTGTAATATTTTTACTCTCATCTGATGATGTGCATTGCACGAAAGGCCTTAGGAGGAGCCAACAGAGCGTGACATCACTGCTGCCTGGAGCCACGAGAAGGCCCGGTGGCCATCTTTAGTAAGGGGTTAGTATTACTCTTTATCATTGCTGACACACATGGAGTGTATACTACCCTGTTTTATCACTGCATTTTTTGAATAAAGTCCTTTAACAATACTACACTATGGGCATCTTTTTGGCTTCCATTGGAGCTAATTAAATTCCAGGATATCCCACTACAATCCAATACCACCAGAGGGAGGGAGCCCTGTATCCAGTCTGTGCACCCATCCAACCTTAAGGGGACCTCTGGACCTGGCAGTTTTAATTACCACCAAGACAAGATTTCCTTCCTTTAGATGGATGCTCACCTAATCCGCCTTCCTAATTGACCTGGTTGGATATTGATTATATGCGCAATATCTATGCGCGTCCGGTGATTGTGCATTTCTACCATTTGCTTCTATTATCACTTGGCTTGGTTTACTGCAACATCAAGTGGATTACCTTTACATTTACCTATTTTATGAACTATTTATTTATGCGTTTATAATGAACTATTTATTCATGCGTTTACAATTCTTTTTTTGGGACATTTTATTATATATTTGTTTACTCACATATAGCGCTGCACTTTTATTTATTTATTATCCTACGAGGTTTGCTGTGATTACCTTGAGTGCATTGGCCGCTGATTTTAGGGTGCTCACTTTTCATCTATTTATTTTATTTCTGCAGCTACAACCTGGGAGGCACATAAAGCATATATCAGGGGAATAATGAGTGGGGGAAAAAAAAAGAAAGAACGGGGGGAAAAACAAAGATGGTGACAGAGGAGCTCTATAAGTTAGAACAGTTACATAAAAAGAAACTAGGTATAGATTTATACCAGAAGATAATTTTCAAAAGAGAAGAATTAAAAGATCTTATGGAACAGGAGTCGAGAAGGATACTCAATAGGGTATCAAAAGAAAAATATCAGTGGGGGAATAGACATGGTGTCAGGAATGGACTCGCCAATGGTGGTGGGACTCACCTGCCTTGTGGGCTGCAGTACCAGGGCTGGCCAGCGGGTGCTCTCGGCAGCCAGAAGCTCACTCCTGCAATCAAGCCATCACCTGAGGCTGATTGCAGGAGGTGTATTTAAGGAATGGCCAGGCCTGCAGTCAGGGCCTTGGTGTATTGTTCCCATGAGCCCCTGTACCTGCATCCTGTCTGCTTCCTGCCTGATCCTGACTCTGCTTGAACTCTGCCTGCACCGACCTCGGCTACTCCTGACCAATCTTCTGCCTACTCATTGTACCTTGTCTGCCCGTTAGCTACCGACCCGGCCCGCCTGACTATGTTGTTCTCCATATTTATATATATATATATCAGTTAAGGTTTGGGTTTGTTGCACCTTGTTGTACGTATTTGTGTTAGTTTTGGGTTTGGTTTGTTGCACTGCGTTTATGTTTGTGTTGCCCTTAATAAATTATATTGTTTTACACGCTATACCTGAAGTCTGTGTTTCCGTGTTGGTCCACACACCTCTGGTCATACCCGGAGCCCTGACACATGGAAAATATTTCATCAGGAGGTTAAAGGAACAAAAATCGAAAAACTTTATAGACAAAATTCAAGATGGTAAAGGAGAATTGGTGTACGCCACCACTGATATCGCTAGCAGGTTCCAAAGAAATTATAACAAGCTGTATGATGTGAGCTTCAGAAACCAAAAAGAAATGGGGGATGAAAGAAGAGAAATAGGCAGAAATATCTAAAGGAGGTGGAGTTGCCAAGAATAGCAGAAGAAAAATTAAAGGCCCTAGAGAGCTATTACCCCAGAGGAAATCATCTTGGCCTTAACCACTTCCATACAGGGCACTTTTACCCCCTTCCTGCCCAGACCAATTTTCAGGTTTCAGCACTCTCACACTTTGAATGACAATTGCGCGATCATGCAACACTGTACCCAAACTAAAATTTTATCATTTTCTTCACACAACTAGAGCTTTCTTTTGGTGGTATTTAATCACCACTGGAGTTTTTATTTTTTGCTTAGTATTTATGATTTAGTCTGTAGGAAAGTTATAGAGTTCACAAACTATGGGATATATATCTGAAAATTTACCAATCCTGAAGTACTGACAGCCAATCTAATTTCTTGAGGTCCAAGAATGTCAGAAAAGTACAGATATCCCCCAAATGACCCATTTTTGCAAAGTAGACAGTCCGACATATTTGGCGAGTTTTTTGAAGTTTTTTGTCATAATTTTTCGGAAAATTAAGAAATAAAAAAAAAATTTTCACTATTTATTTTTTACATACTGTCCCCAGTACAGTACAGCGTCATCATATAACTGGCATGGTGGTGATCAGGGACACTGACTGGTGATAGTACGAAAAAAAAAATTGATAATTTAGTTTTTTTTTAATTGTTTTATTTTCTATTACTTTTTTCTCTTTTTTTAAGATTTTTTTTTCATATTTCACTATGACCAAAGTAGTATAATGTTACCATAGTAACATTGTACTACTTTGGGGAAGTGATCAGTATTTTTTTTTTTTTTTACACAATTTGCTTATAGCAAAGAATTACTTTGCTAAAAGCAAGCATTCACCTGAATGAAATCAATTCATTCAGGGGGTTTTTTTGTGGTTAGCTGTGATTTGGCCATGGCTAATCACATGACACAGCTGGGCTGTGATTGGCCCAGCTTGTGCATGTGATCACTGTGACCATTCACAGCTAGACACACTTGTATGCAATTGATGGCATGAAAGGAAGCCATCCATTGTATACAACTGTCATGTGACCTGCTGTGATTGGTCACAGCAGGTCACATGGTACTGGCAACAGGGCCGCTACACAGATCTGTCATCGGCCATGTCTGAGGTACACGGCCGGCGACAGATCGCGCTGCAGCGCGGCCCTGCGGGCATGCGCAATCCGAAAAGGATGCCATATGGCGTCCACCCGGAGGGACGAGGTGTTCGCCTGGTCGCCATCTGGCTATAGGCCGGGCGGCAACGGGTTAAAGAACACGGCCGCAGGAACAAGGCCCGGACGGATACACTATAGGCTACTTTAAAAAATGTTGAGATTTTCTGGTCTTTAAAATGTGTGGTTATATGAATGCAATATGAGAGGGGTTGGAAATGAGGGAAGAATCATTGCAAGCATATATAAGTACTATACTTAAAGAAGGGAAAGATAGATCACAGTGTGCCATTTACAGGCCCATATATCTGCTAAATATCGATACAAAATTATACACTAAGGTACTGGAAACTAGAATGAAGATGCTGGAGTGGATACACCTGGATCAGGTAGGATTCATTCCCAGAAGAGAAGGAAGGAACAATAGCCTGAGATCACTGTTCCACTTACAAAGAGTAAAGAGAGAGAAACAGCCGACAATATTCCTGTCGATTGATGCCAAAAAAAGCTTTTGACATGGTCGACTGGGGATTTATGTTTCATACTTTAGAGGTCTTAGGAATAGAGCCTAAAATGTTGAAGTGGATAAAACGGCTTTATAACGGTACATCAGCGGCGGTTAGGTTAATGGATCCCTTTCTCAATTCTTTCAAATTTACAACGGAACTAGGCAAGGATGTCCACTATCTCCATTGTTGTTTGTACTATCCCTTGAACACGTTCTGGCGAGGGTAAGACAGTGTGTAGATATAGCTGGAATAAATACAGGGGAAGTGGAGCATAAGGTGGCAGCATACGTGGACAATATGTTATTTTATATTGTAAATCCTAGAACAACTTTGCCTAACTTAATGAGATTATTAAAACAGTATGGCGAGTTATCAAATTTGAAAATAAACCACGCAAAGTCAGAGATCTTAAAAATCAATGTCCCAAAGTCAGAGAAATTGAGTCTACAAAAAGAATTCCCATTCACCTGGAGGGAAAAGGAAATAGGCTATCTGGGAATAAAATTAACTCCTTCAATAAAAGGCCTATACCGGGTAAATTACATCCCTTTAATAAATGAAATAAAAGATGAGATGAGGAGACTTTCTAATGGAGGAGCTTCCTGGGTAGGTCGTATAAACCTGGTAAAGATGGTGATAGTACCAAAAATCCTGTTTCACATGCTTCCAGTAAACCTTCCAATGCCCTTCTTTGGCATAATAAAGAAGATGATACTCAGATTTATATGGGTAAATAAGAGACCGAGAATTGGGTATGAGGTTATGTGTAGGACTAAAGGGAATGGGGTATTGGGTTTGCCTAACTTCAGTAAGTATTATTTAGCGGCGATATTATTACGAGTAGTAGATTGGACATTTAATTCCCAAGGGAAAGGTTGGGTAAATGTGGAAGGAATTATGAATAAGGCACTGTTAGGGAAGATTGTTTGGATACCACATAATTATCATACATTGGATGTAAACACTAGTCCACTGACAAAGAAAGTTTTAAGTGTTTGAGATATAATACATAAGCAAAAGGGATGGAAATATAATTCAGTATTGACTCTTCTGGTGGGTACGGAGTATTTCCCCCCAGGGAAGGAAAATATTTCCAGAAAATGGATTAAAGATAAAAATGCAAGTTTGAAGGATATTTTGAATTAAGGGAAATTGCACACTTTTCAACATTTAAAAAAAAAAAAGAGTTATTTTACACATTAGATGAGTGGCGGCACTGTCAATTAGGACATTTTGTTTTAATGCTCCCACAACCATTGAGGACGTCGGAGGATATGTATCCATTTGAAAAATTGTTGAACTTAAAAATAGCTCCAAAACAAGCCAAGGATATATAAGATCCTTATGGATATGGAAGGAACTGACCCTCTCATGTTCTTGAAAAAATGGGAGAAGGAGCTTGGAACAGAATTGAATGAGCAACAAAAGAATAAAATATTTAAAGTTGCACATGAGGGGATAAATATGAGCACTATGGAAATTAATTAAAAATGTTTGGCAAGATAGTATATTACACCGAGTGTGGCACATAAACAGCAAGTGAATGTTTCACTTTTATATTGGACAGGTTGTGGGAAAAAGGGAACAATGGCACATATTTGGTGGGATTGCTTGAAAATACAGGGTTATTGAAAAGACATAATCCATTATATTCAGGGATCACCTTGCAGAAAGACCCTTGGACATGTTTGTTTTATAACTTTGAGTCTTCAGTCAAACTGTACAAAAACAGGATACTATATCATTTATTCAGTGCGGCTAAGGGCTTGATTCCCAAGTTTTGTCGGGCTCCAGAGCCACCAAGAATAAATGATTGGATAAATAGAGTTGAAAATATTTATAGGATGGAGGAGCTATATCATATGGAGGAGGAAAAATGTAGGAAAATGTGGAGTGGTTGTTCAGATTTCAAAACATCTAAATGATATCTGGTTGTGGTCTGGAGCTCAGGGGGATAGTCTAGAGAGATTTTGATGGAGTATCTGAAAGGGAGAGTGGAAGTGAAGGGGAAAGGACACAGATATAGACAGATAAGTATAATGAGGAGATTGAAATTAGTTAACAGGATATGGACAGGGGAAATTGGATGGGGGGGGGGTCGGGGAAATGTGTTGTAAAACTGAATTTATGTACATGTGAAACGTGTGTGTATTAGGTTGTTTTATGTTTGTATTGGAAAATTTAATAAAAGATATGATAAAAAAAAAGAAAGGCAGAGGACAGAGGTCAACAGGACAGAGGACAGGGGACAGCATGGCAGAGTAGAAGAGTCAGCAGGGCATAGGGTAGAGATTAGCATACATGCAAGGGGTCAGTAGAGCAAAGGCAGGGTTTAGCAGGATGGAAGACAAGGGTCAGCAGGACATTTTACAGGTCAGTAAGGCAGAGGAAAGAGGTCACCATGGCAAAGGACAGGAGATTGGTAGGGCAGTGTACAGGAATCAGTAGGGCAGTGTATTAGGGGTCAGTAGGCCAAAGGACAGGAGCCAGCAGGGCAGAAATAAGAGGTCCATGGCACAGAGGGTGGTAGGTGAGCAAAGCAGAGGATGTGAGGTCAGCAGGGAAGTGTACAGGAGTCAGTGGGGCAGTGTATTAGTGGTCAACAGTGCAGAGAACAGGGGTCAGCAGGAGAGAGGACAGGGCTTAGCATGGCATAGGACAGGGTGAGAAGGGCGGAGACCAGGGGGCTAGTAGGGTAGGGGAAAGAGGTCAGCAGGGCAGAAGATGAAAGGTCAGCAGGGCAGCGGACAGGAGTCAGCAGGGTGGAGGCATGCATCAGTAAGGCAGTGTACAAGGGGCTAGTTAGGACAGTGGACAGGGGTCAGCGAGGCGGAGGATTCATACTGACTCCTGTTTTTTGCCCTGCCAACACCTGTCCTCTTCCCTACTGACCCCCATCCTCTGCCCTGCTGACCATCCAAAGCAGAAGATGGCGGTAAGCAGGACAGTTTATAGGGGACAGTAGGGCAGAGATTCCCCCCATATGCAGAGTAGGGAAGTGGTGGTGACACATTGATGTTTGTTCTTCAGCCTTCCTCTCTCATTCATCCCATGTGATGTTACACACAAGTGCCCAAGATGGACAGGAGAGAAAGGTTGGTGCGGATCAATGCAGTACGCTAGGCATGTCGCTTCCCTGTAGTGCTCTGCAAGTGAGGAGGAGCATTTCAGACAGAGGGTCACCTACCCACAATCGACAGGTTGCTGACCCCTTTATAGAGCCTTATGTTCTAACTGCACACAACTGTTTCAGGCTTTTCGATTACCATTAGATAAATTTGCATAAGACTTTCTCAAAAGTTGTATCACTCTGCAGCTGGGACTATCTTCTCTTCTGCATTTGCATCAACCATTGTTATCATCCATGCCGGTACCTTAAAAGTCAAAACAAAATCTCTACATTGATCAAATACATTAATAATATTCTCTCTCTATTCCTTTACAAACAATGTATTCAACTGATCCAGCTTATGCAAGCAATTGCTCTGTTTTCTGCCAAGTAGGAATCCTTCCTGGTTAATCCTGATCATTTTTAGGTAATGTCATCTTTGCTTTTTTGTTTGTACTCATATCTTCTTCTTCTACCCAGGTTCTTCCATTGCTGCATCCTGAT
Source organism: Staurois parvus (assembly GCF_062004578.1). Lineage (NCBI taxonomy): Eukaryota > Metazoa > Chordata > Amphibia > Anura > Ranidae > Staurois > Staurois parvus. Next base: position 7,495,845 of record NW_028318784.1, read on the forward strand.
TCTCAGCATCCCTTGTAGGATAGACTTTCTTTTCTGGGACATTGTTCCATTCCTCCTGTTCTTCTGGGGCACTGCACATATAAATGTTGCCCTAATTCTTGGCATAAATTGTATGTATTGTCTCTGGTGCATTCTCTGGAAACATGACCTTCCTTGCTGCAACTAGCTCACCGCACTTGCCACCATTCCTTTTTTCTGTCCATACGTCTTGCAATTCCTCCTCAAAATACCCATTCCATAAAAGAAACTGATTTTCCCTGACTTACACCTAGTTGGATTGTGGGAGCCTTCCTTAAAGTTTACATCAATCTGATGCTTACCACTCCATATGCCAAACTCATTCTGAATGTTTTCCGCATACTGTATCGCCTATTTAAGCAAAACTCTTTATAATAAAAGGACAATGTCCTCTATTAGCACATAATCAGATTATATATTTTTACCACCACAGCAATTCCATCCTTATTGTAGAACAGGGGTAGGCAAGCTTAAAGAGGTGGAGATCTACCTGAACAACATGGGAGAAGTCAAAGATCTCCGGGTTCAGTATCATCCTGTTTCACCTCCTCACACCTGATTTAAACCTCTAATTGCTGTACTACCGTGTTGCAGTCACGTACATTGCTCGACAATCTTGGGTTTAAATAAGGTGGTAAGGAAGCAAAATATTGCCTCCTAACCACCTGTCAAACACACTCAGGTTGCTTTCCAGAGGAGCATCAGTGCTTGCTGCACTTGCGAATGAACTCTTAGTTGCATTGAGCAGCGGCAACCTTGGGGCTCATTCATACGTAAAGTTGGGAGGTGGTAAAACCCTGTGGTTGAGTTGTACTTTTGCTGCCCCCAATCCCTACCTCCTTTAGCTGCTGAGGCAGCAGCCAAAGGTGTACACATGCCACAGCATGAATTAAAACCCCTGCTGATTTTGGTGGGTACTACCGTCTGCCAATTGTGACCCATTCAAATAAATGGGGCCACTCTGCAAGCGCCCCGCAACTGCATGCTTCTGCTGGGTCCAAGGGGTTAAAGCAGCTGGTGAGAAAGCAACACAATGCTGCCTGCTTTAACCCCTTGTTTGCTATTCTGAACAAGGTTGCAGGGCACTTGCAAAGTGGTTCCCTCTGTATTGCACTCTCATGCTCTGGGATGGCGGGGAGGCAAGCCTAGACCGTAATCTAACAGTCACCTGGCTGAGATCTACTGGTTGCTGACCCCCGATGTAGAATAATCTTCACTACTTCCAAATGCTTGGTCTCACAACTACTTAGCCATAAAAACAAGTATTTATAAATTCCTTCTGCAACCAACACAACATTAAAGCTCATTCACCTTGAATAATCTGGCAAAGCCAACATTTTCTCTTACTGGACCCAAAGACCCCTTGAAGAATCCTTCTCACAAGGAAAGCCAAATCCTTCTCGCACCTTTGGTCATCCTTGGTTCTTGATCAGTACAAACCAAGCTATGTTTTTGGTGTATGCATACTCCAGTACAACAAAGCCTTCTGACAGGAAAATTGGCTCTTTCTTAGATGACTAGATGTTTGCCTACACCACCTCTGAGACATCCACCCCAATAACAGCATGTGATGCTTGGAATATACCACAAGGCTTAGATGGATTGCTGCTCACTAACCACCAGCCTATGAATCAGACGCTTGATCTAAGTCTAAAGTCAAGAAGTAACCTATTCCATACTATCTGCACTAGTTTCAAGCTTTTTGGCTGCAGTGTATTAGTGCAGTGAAGAGAAACAATGTTTTTTATGCAGTAGGGCTTGTGAACTAACAAGCCATTATAACCATATAGATTATATTGAGGTTATGGGTATAATAATCACTTTTATCGTTGGAAATGTGATTGCCAAGTGCAATCTCCAAGGCCAGGTGCATCCCCATCCTGTCCACTCAAACTTAGCTGCAGTACTAGTAGAAAGCAAGGAGGAGGCAGTCTGCGCCTTGGGGATGTTCCTGCGGTCCTCCACGAGAGCTGGCAGTGCCTGAAATTGATGGGAGAGGAGATAGGAGAAGGAGATTCATCCTTGTAATGTACATGTCAGCCGGGACAGTTGGCAACTATGGGTAATTAGGGTGTGCCTAGGCTCAGCTGGCACACTCTGTGCGCACATCTATGTTTAGGACCTATTTATCAATGTTTTCACCCAAGAGTTAAACATTCACCCAAGCGTGTCCTTTTCCAACTGAAAAATGTGTGAGCCTTGGGGGAAAGTTAAATAACGAGCAGGGCCCTCTGTTTCCTCTTGAACCAAATTGTATTGTAACTGTAATGTCTGCCTTCATGTTGTAAAGCGCTGTGCAAACTGTTGATGCTATATAAATCCTGTATAATAATAATATATACACTACACACAAAGAGCAAGCTAGCTGTCAATTCCTGTGTACACAGTTTTAGTTTAGTTTTAGTTTAACGGGGGGGAGGCTCAGCCAGATTTATGTCTTGATGGCTGCCTTTATTCACTTTTTTTTGTTGTGACTATAATAGTTGTTTTAAAAAAAAAAAAAATTTAAATGAATGTATTACACTATGTTAGAATTTTCTTTCTGTGGGCAAATCATCCTCCTTTGGAGTCTGGAACAGTCATCCACATAGGCAACTAAGGATTCCTCGAGAGACAATTTGGGCCTGCTTTCACTCTGTTGAGGATGGAAGATACTGCAGCCGGGACTCCTGAGCAGCTATCTATGCTGACAGAGGAAGATTCCTTGTGAGACAGCTTGAACTTGTGTACCTTTTCTTGAGAAAGTAAGTTGTTTAGTCTGGTGAGTTCGGATATGATCTTTGTGGCAAAAGGGATTGTTCTGTTGTGGTACACTAGAAGACATTTATCACAGGGTGGTGAGTTTTTGGTAGTAACAAGCATGATATTTGTTCACAAGAGACAGCCAATGAAAGATTGAAGTGGACACTTTGGGGGAGATTTACTAAAGCTGGAGTTTGCAAATCTGGTGCAGCTCTGCCTAGAAACCAATCAGCATCTTGGGTTTAGGCCTCATTGACTCTTTCGCAATTTGGAATTGCAGGCAGAATGCACATTTAGGTGCCATTATCCTTTGCTGCGCTTGTCGAGTGACAAGATCACAAAGCAATGATGGCAAAATGTGCCTTTAAAAATCGTGTGGTTTGTTTCCAAAAAAAGTGGCAACGTCTTCTTTTTGGGCGACAAATGAGCATACGGCAGTTCATTCAAGTGAATGGGATGGCCCTATGCGACACACAAAATCGAGTAGTGGGAATGCTTGTTCCTGCTACATGATATGTGAAAGAGGATTTTTTTGCCAAAGGTTATGCAGCACGCTCCTAGTTTAGCTAGGGGAAGCTACTGTTTAATTGTTATTGAGGAGGGCTGAGTAGCAGCCTGGGTGTCATAGCCAGAAGGTCAAATCTTGATCAGGAGCTGAGAGGCTCTGCAGGCCAGCCCATGTGGAATTTCCTTCTGCTCTAGGGCTTTGGAGGAAGGCTATAGAGGCAGTGGGTGGATCTGAGGAGTGGCTGGCTACACTCTTGAGGGACCCTGGCCCATCCCCAACAGAAGGCTTGGCTGGGACACCCTTAAAAGTGTTGGAGCCTGCTCAGTAGCAATAGAGTTCAGGTGGAAGATATAGAGGAAGATGTGAGGTTGAACGAAGAAGGCTGCAGGATAGCCAGTGGGATGGGGCCTACCTGCAGGCCTGGAGCTGGAAAAGAGGAAAGCTCTGAGCTCACTGGCCCCCTGAGAGAGGACCACCTGTATGGCAGGGAAGGAGCAGCCCTGCTGATAGGCCTGGTAGCAACCACCAACCCACAAGCAGTACAGGAGAGGTTCTGAGTGAGTACACTTACACCCCCTAGACAGATAGGGAAAGGAGCACTCTGGTGGAAAACCAGATTAGCCACCTGCCAGTAACTGTTCATTTCATAAATTGACAGGAACCGGATCCCCTGTTCAGGGATACCTCCAAATTGTTGGGTGAAGATGAGAAGTTCATCTAGAATCTGGGGTGGTACACTAAGGAGATGCAGGTTAGCTCTCCAACAGAGTCTGTGCTGCAGAGAAGGCTTAAAAATAGTTCCAGGAAGATGTCCTCAGTTTATCAGTAACCTTGGGCATCCTGCACACCCCTAACCCTATCCCAGTTCAAAATCACCTAAATAAAAAAACAAAACCAAGTTCAATGACTGATTTCTGACTCTGGATACAAGCTTTTGTGGAGATGTGTGATGCCTGGCTGTGCAGGACTATAGGGGGACCCAAATCTTCTAGTGACTCCTAAGGAGGTAGTGCTACACTTAATTGAACCAGCTGAAGTTAGAAGCTGATTGGCTCCAATGCACAGCTGCAACAGATTATGAGTGCTCCAATTTTAGTAAATTTTTTCCATTGTTTCTGTTCATATCTATTTTTTGAACATTTTTTAATCAGTGCTGGATTCATTTTTGAATGTAAGAGCAGGACACTATTGTCATTTTATCTTAATTTATGTTTTCATTTACATTATATTATTAGCAAAAACTAAAGCGCTGCCTAATTGAACACTACCATGTACTGTATAAATAACAAATTCATTTAAACACTTGCAAAAATAGTTCATATCCATATATCTATATATATTTAAAATGCAGTATCTCACAGAAGTGAGTACACCTCTCACATTTTTGAAAATATTTTATTTTATCTTTTCATGTGACAACACTGAAGAAACGACACTTTGCTACAATGTAAAGTAGTCAGTGTACAGCTTGTATAACAGTGTAAATTTGCTGTCCCCTCAAAATACCTCAACACACCGCCATTAATGTCTAAACTGCTGGCAACAAAAGTGAGTCACCTCTAAGTGAAAATATCCAAATTGGGCCCAAAGTGTCAATATTTTGTGTGGCCACCATTAGTTTTCAGCACTGGTTAACCCTCTTGGGCATGGAGTTCACCGGAGCTTTAAAGGTTGCCACTGGAGTCCTCTTCCACTCCTCCATAACGACATCACGGAGCTGGTGGATGTTAGGGACCTTGCGCTCCTCCTTCAGCAAGGCAGTGGTCGTCTTGGAGGTGTGTTTGGGGTCGTTATTGTGTTGTAATACTGTCCTGTGGCCCAGTCTCCGAAGGGAGGGGATCATGTTCTGCTTCAGTATGTCACAGTACATGTTGGCATTCATGGTTCCCTCAATGAACTGTAGCTCCCCAGTGCCGGCAGCACTCATGCAGCCCCAGACCATGACACTCCCACCACCGTGCTTGACTGTAGGCAAGACACACTTGTCTTTGTACTCCTCACCTGGTTCCCGCCACACATGCTTCACACCATCTGAACCAAATAAGTTTATCTTGGTGTCATCAGACCACAGGACATGGACTAAGTAATCCTTAGTCTGCTTGTCTTCAGCAAACTATTTGCGGGCTTTCTTATGCACCAAAGCAGCAGCCTATTATAGTAATTTGAGGTTTATTTTCTGGTTTAATTATTTCACATAAGTTGATATCACACAATTTAGAACTATTTATTCTAGCGTGGGTTATAAAATAATTATTTAACTATATTATTAGGATCACTTTAACTGTTTTTTATTCTGAGGCATACATCACTGCACTGCACTACATGAGGTAATATAGACTTCATTTATTTTATGTTTCTTGAGTGAAAGTTGTGTGAATCTTAGGAGAAAACATTTCTAACTGGCCCCTTAACCGCATTCCCTCCGCCCTATAGCAGATGTACTGCTACCGGGAGGCAGGGGTGCGCAAAACCACGTGTATATATACGTGATTTTGCATTTCTGGGTAGGGGGCGCGCAAGCTGCGTGCGCACACT